>NC_091183.1:30134315-30206815 GCF_040958095.1 Procambarus clarkii
GACTACTGTGTTGTGAGGAAAGAGAGATAGAGATGAGGAGGTGGTGGTGTAGCTTTGCTGGTAAGAAAAGACTGGTGTTTTGAGGAGACGGTTATTCAAGGCTGTGAAGGTTTCAGTGATTGCATAATAGGTACCATAGCAATTGGAGGACAAAAAACTATAGTCGTAGTCATGTATAACCCACCACCAAATGACAGAAGACTCAGACAGCAACATGATAGAAACAACATGGCCACCATTCACATAATAGAGAGAGCAGCTTATGTTGCTAGCAGGAAAAGATCTGGACTACTAATCACGGGAGACTTCAACCATGGAAAGAGAGATAGGGATCACAGAGATCCACATGAAGGACCAGACACATGGAGAGCTAAGCTGCTGGGCGTGGTAACAAGAAACTTACTTTCTAAGTCAACACATCAAGGGACCGTCAAGAATGAGAGGGAAAGATGAACCTGCCATTGCATGATCTCATATTTACCCTAAATGAGTGGGATATAAGGGAGGTTAAGTTGGAAGCACCCATGGGAATGAGTGATTAAACTGCATTGATCTTTGAGTACCTGGTAGAGCTAGAATTTATCTCTCCCCCACCCCCACCCCCATAGAAGAACTATGAAAGAAAAGGCTGGCATACCGAAAGGGATATTATGAGGAGATGTGAAGTTTCCTAATGGATATACCATGGGATATAGAAACCAGAGCTAAGTTTGTACTAGACATGGTGAACTATGTCACCCAAAAGTGTCAAGAAGCAGTAAACAGGTTTATCCCGGCACTAAATGAAAAATCTGAGAAGCAAAAGAAGAAGCCACTGTTTAATAGGGCATGTACGGAATCAAAGGAACTGAACAAAAGGGCATAGAGGAACTTCCAAAATAACATAACACCAGAAAGAAGAGAGATACCAGAGAACCAGGAATGAGTAGGTTTGTGTGAGAAGAGAAGCAGAGAAAAATTATGAAAATGATATTGCAAACAAAGCCACGACTGAACCAAAGCTACTCCAGTCACATCAGGAGGAAAACAACAGTGAAAGAACAGGTGATGAAACTTAGAATAGGTGAGGACAGGTATACAGTGATTGACATAGAGGTGTGCGAAGAACTCAACAAGAGGTTCCAGGAGGTCTTCACAACAGAATGAGGTGAAGTCACTGCAGTAGGAGAGGTCCAGTAAACCAGGTGGGCTTGGAAGGGTTCGAAATTACAAGAGATGACGTCAAGAGACACCTGTGTGATCTGGATGTGAGAAAGGCTGTTGATCAAGGCGGAATCTCACTATGGGTATTGAAAGAGTGTGCAGAGTCACTGTGCTTGCTTTTCTCCATAGTGAATAGTAGGTCACTGGAGACGGGAGACCTAGTAGACATATGGAAGACGGCTAATGTAGTCCCAATATACAAAAAGGGTGACAGACATGAGGCACTGAACGACAGGCCAGTTTCCTTATCTTGAATACCGTGCAAGATAATTGAGAAGATCATGAGAAAAAACCCAGTAACAATTCTGGCGAGAAATGACTTCGTAAAAAGCTCGCCAACATGGGATCAGGGAGGGTAAATCTTCCCTCTCAGGTGAAATAGATTTCTACGACCTGGTGACAAAGGTTAAGCAAGAAAGAGAAGGTTCGGAGGACTGCATTTTCTTGAACTGTCGGAATCCTTTGACACAGATAAGTGGCTGGTACATAAACTGGAGAGACAGGCAGGAGTAACTGGTAAGGTGCTCCAGTAGATAAGGGAGTACCTAAGCAATAGGAAGCAGAGAGTTACAGTGAGGGATAAGGCCTCAGACTGGCGTGAAGTCACCAGGGGAATCCCACAGGGCTCTGTACTCTGACATATCCTGTTTCTGATATACGTAAATTATTACCAAAGGGTATAGACTCATTCTTCTCAATGTTTGCTGACGACTTCAAAATTAAGAGAAGGATTAAGACAGCTTAAGGCTTCAAGAAGACCTGGACAAGCTGCAGGAATGGTCAAACAAGTGGTTGTTAGAGTTAAACCCAAGCAAATGTAATGTAATGAAGATAGGTGTAGAGAGCAGGAGACCAGATACAAGGTTTCATTTAGAAGATGAAATACTTCATGAGTCAGAGAGAGAGAAAGACCTGGGGGTTGATATCACCCCAGACCTGTCCCCTGAAGCTCATATCAAGAGGATAACATCAGCGGCATATGCCCGGTTGGCCAACATAAGAACGACCTTTAGAAACTTGTGTAAAAAATCATTCAGAACTTTGCATACCACATATGTCAGACCAATCCTGGAGTATGCGGTTCCAGCACGGAGTCCATACTTAGTCAGACATAAGACTAAGTTGGAAAAGGTACAATGGTTTGTCACCAGACTAGTACCCGAACTGAGGGGTATGAGCTACGAGGAGAGACTTCGGGAATTAAACCTCACGACACAGGGAGATAGGAGAGTTAGGGGGACATGATCACCACCTTACCTTGAGGTTACCTTGAGGTGCTTCCGGGGCTTAGCGTCCCCGCGGCCCGGTCGTCGACCAGGCCTCCTGGTTGCTGGACACTTACAAGATTCTCAAAGGAATTGATAGGGTAGATAAAGACAGACTATTTAACACCAGAAACACAAGCACTAGGGGACACTGGTGGAAATTGAGTGCCCAGATGAACCTTAGAGACGTTAGAAAGATTTTTTTCAGTTTCAGAGTAGTAGACAAATGGCATGCATTAGGAAGTGATGTGGTGTAGGATGACTCAATTCTAGCTTCAAGTGTAGATATGATAGAGGCCAGAAGGCTCAGGAATCTGTTCATTAGTTGATTGGCAGATGAGAGGCGGAACCAAAGAGCCAGAGCTCAACCCCTCCTCAAGCACAACTAGGTAAGTACAACTAGGTAAGTACACACACACACACTGGTGGCGTGTCCACTCATACTTCCAGAACTCCACACAAGGGGGTCTAGTAGATGAGTGGACAGTGCGCAGGACTCGTAATTCTGTAGCCCGGGTTCAGTTTCCGGACCAGGCTGAAACAAATGGGCAAAGTTTCTTTCACCCTGTTACCTAGAAGTAAATATTTACCTGGATGTAACTATTTGTTATACTAGGTGTGTGTGTACTCACCTAGTTGTACTCACCTAGTTGTGTCTGCAGGATCGAGCATTGACTCTTGGATCCCGCCTTTCGAGCATCGGTTGTTTACAGCAATGACTCCTGTCCCATTTCCCTATCATACCTGGTTTTAAAATTATGAATAGTATTTGCTTCCACAAAATGTTCCTGAAGTGCATTCCATTTTCCCACTACTCTCACGCTAAAAGAAAACTTCCTAACATCTCTGTGACTCATCTGAGTTTCAAGCTTCCATCCATGTCCCCTCGTTCGGTTACTATTCCGTGTGAACATTTCGTCTATGTCCACTCTGTCAATCCCTCTGAGTATCTTATACGTTCCTATCATGTCCCCCCTCTCCCTTCTTCTTTCTAATGTCGTAAGGCACAGTTCCCTCAGGTGCTCCTCATACCCCATCTCTCGTAGCTCTGGGACGAGTCTCGTTGCAAACCTCTGAACCTTTTCCAGTTTCATTATATGCTTCTTCAGATGGAGACTCCATGATGAGGCGGCTTACTCTAAGACTGGCCTCACGTAGGCAGTGTAAAGCGCCCTAAATGCCTCCTTACTTAGGTTTCTGAATGATGTTCTAACTTTTGCCAGTGTAGAGTACGCTGCTGTCGTTATCCCATTTATATCTGCCTCAGGAGATAGATTAGGGTGTTACGTCCACCCCCAGGTCTCTTTCACGCGTCGTTACAGGTAGGCTGTTCCCCTTCATTGTGTACTGTCCCTTTGGTCTCCTATCTCCTAGTCCCGTTTCCATAACTTTACATTTACTCATGTTGAATTCCAGTAGCCATTTCTCTGACCATCTCTGCAACCTGTTCAGGTCCTCTTGGAGGATCCTGCAATCCTCATCTGTCACAACTCTTCTCATCAACTTTGCGTCATCCGCAAACATCGACATGTAGGACTCTACGCCTGTAAACATGTCGTTAACATATACAAGAAATAGAATTGGTCCCAGCACCGATCCTTGTGGTACTCCACTTGTTACTGTTCGCCAGTCCGACTTCTCGCCCTTTACCGTAACTCTTTGGCTCCTTCCTGTTAGGTAGTTCCTTATCCATGCTAGGACCTTTCCCCCCACCCCCCACCCCCCTGCCTCTCGAGCTTGAACAGCAGTCTCATGTGCGGTACTGTATCAAAGGCTTTTTGGCAGTCCAGAAATATGCAGTCTGCCCAACCATCTCTGTCCTGTCTTATCCTCGTTATTTTATCATAGAATTCCAGAAGGTTTGTTAGGCACGATTTCCCTGTCCAGAACCCATGTTGATGTTTGTTCACAAACCTAATGTTCTCCAGATGTGCAACCAGTCGTAGCCTAATTATTCTTTCCAGTATTTTACAGGGGATGCTTGTCAGTGATACAGGTCTATAGTTAAGAGCCTCCTCCCTATCACCTTTCTTGAAGATCGGCACGACATTTGCCTTCTTCCAGCAACTGGGCAATTCTCCTGACATAAGTGACTCATTAAAGATCATTGCCAGAGGCACGCTGAGGGCCTGTGCTGCTTCTTTTAGTATCCACGGTGATACTTTGTCTGGTCCAACTGCTTTAGTTGCATCTAGTGTTGTCAACTGTTTCATTACCTCCTCTGCTGTCACCTCTATATCTGATAGTCTTTCATCTAGGGTAACCCCTTCCAACAATGGGAGCTGCTCAGGCTCGGTAGTGAACACTCCATGGAAACTGGCATTCAGTGCCTCGCAGATTTCCTTGTCACTTTCAGTATATGCCCCCTCTGTCTTCCTTAGCCTTGTCTCTTGGTCGTTCACTGACATTTTTCTTCTTATATGACTGTGTAGTAACTTAGGTTGTTTTTTCGCTTTGATTACAATATCGTTCTCATAGTCCCTTTCCGATGTTCGTCTTATGTTAATGTAATCGTTCCTAGCTCTGTTGCATCTGATCCTGTTGTCCTCTGTCCTTTGTCTACTGTACTTCCTCCACTCCCGCCTGCTGGCCATTTTTGCTTCCTGACACTGTCTATTAAACCATGGGTTATTATATTCCTTCTTATTTTTTCCCTTTACTGTTGGTATAAATCTCTATTCGGCCTCCTGGCATTTCTGTATGACTAGGTCCATCATATCTTGAACTGTTTTTCCTCTAATTTCTTCCTCCCACTGCACTTTACCCAGATAGTCCTTTATCCTCTTATAATCCCCTTTCCTGTAGTCAACTCTCCTTTCCCAGATCTCTTGTCCCTTGGTGATAAGTTTGAATTCCATCATGTAGTCAAAGACTAGGACACAATGGTCACTGGCCCCTAGAGGTATTTCATGCTCTAAATTCTCGATATCTTCTACGTTCTGGGTGAAAATCAGGTCTAATAGGCTCGGTGCATCTCCTCCTCTTTCCCTTGTGTCTTCCTTCACATGTTGTGTTAGGAAATTCCTTTCTATAACATCTACTAATTTTGCTCCCCACGTTTCGTCCCGTCCATGGGGATTCCTTGATTCCCAATTTATCTATCCATGATTTAGGTCCCCCATGATCAGCAGCTTCGCTCTCATTCTGTGGGCTAGTGTTGCTGCCATCTGCAGTTCATCTATACATGCTTTGTTGTTGTCATCATACTCCTGCCTGGGTCTTCTACTGTTTGGTGGGGGATTGTAGATTACCAAGATCACAATCTTCCTCCCATCTACTGTCAGAGTTCCATGTATGAAGCTTGTGCACTCATTGGTAACTCGATTTCCCAGGTCTTCAAACTTCCATTTCCGCTTTATTAGGAGTGATACTCCCCCTCCCTGTCTCTGTGTCCTCTCTTTTCGTATCACCTGGTACCCTGCAGGAAAGATTGCATCTGAGATCATGTCATTAATTTTAGTTTCCACTAATTTAATTAGTTTCCACTAATTTAATAATAATGTCATTAATTTTAGTTTAGTTTTTTAGTTTTTTAGTTTTGTTTGTGTGTGTACTCACCTAGTTGTACTCACCTAGTTGTGCTTGCGGGGGTTGAGCTCTGGCTCTTTGGTCCCGCCACTCAACTGTCAATCAACAGGTGTACAGGTTCCTGAGCCTATTGGGCTCTATCATATCTACACATGAAACTGTGTATGGAGTCAGCCTCCACCACATCACTTCCTAATGCATTCCATTTGTCAACCACTCTGACCCTAAAAAAGTTCTTTCTAATATCTCTGTGGCTCATTTGGGCACTCAGTTTCCACCTGTGTCCCTAGTGCGTGTGCCCCTTGTGTTAAACAGCCTGTCTTTATCATCCCTGTCAATTCCCTTGAGGATCTTGAATGTGGTGATCATGTTCCTTCTAACTCTTCTGTCTTCCAACGAAGTGAGGTTTAATTCCCGTAGTCTCTCCTCGTAGCTCATACCTCTCAGCTCGGGTAATAGTCTGGTGGCAAACCTTTGAACCTTTTCCATTTTAGTCTTATGCTTGACTAGATATGGACTCCATGCTGGTGCCGCATACTCCAGGATTGGTCTGACATATGTGGTATATAATGTTCTGAAAGATTCTTTACACAAGTTTCTAAATGCCGTTCTTATGTTAGCCAACCTGGCATATGCTGCTGCTGTTATCCTCTTGATATGAGCATCAGGGGACAGGTCTGGCGTGATATCAACCCCCAGGTCTTTCTCTCTCGTGGACTCTTGAAGTATTTCATCTCCCAAGTGATACCTTGTATCTGGTCTCCTGCTTCCTACCCCCTATCTTCATTACATTACATTTGGTTGGATTAAACTCTAACAGCCATTTGTTCGACCATTCCTGCAGCTTGTCCAGGTCTTCTTGAAGCCTCAAGCTGTCCTCCTCTGTCTTAATCCTTCTCATAATTTTGGCGTCGTCAGCAAATATTGAGAGGAATGAGTCTATACCCTTTGGGAGATCATTTACGTATATCAGAAACAGGATAGGTCCAAGTACAGAGCCCTGTGGGACTCTACTGGTGACTTCACGCCAGTCTGAGGTCTCACCCCTCACTGTAACTCTCTGCTTCCTATTGTTTAGGTACTCCCTTATCCACTGGAGCGCCCTACCAGTTACTCCTGCCTGTTTCTCTAGCTTATGCATCAACCTTTTATGGGGTACTGTGTCAAAGGCTTTCCGACAGTCCAAAAAAATGCAGTCCGCCCACCCTTCTCTTTCTTGTTTATTCTTTGTCACCTGATCGTAGAATTCTATCAATCCTGTAAGGCAAGATTTACCCTCCCTGAACCCATGTTGATGGGTTGTCACGAAGTCTCTTCTCTCCAGATGTGTTACTAGGTTTTTTCTCACAATCTTCTCCATCACCTTGCATGGTATACAAGTTAAGGACACTGGCCTGTAGTTCAGTGCCTCTTGTCTGTCACCCTTTTTGTATATTGGTACTAAATTAGCAGTCTTCCATATTTCTGGTAGGTCCCCCGTTTCCAGTGACCTACTATACACTATGGAGTGTGGTAGGCAAAGTGCTCCTGCACACTCTTTCAAGACCCATGGCGAGATTCCATCCGGCCCAACAGTTTTTCTCACATCCAGCTCCAATAGGTGCTTCTTGACCTCATCTCTTGTAATTTCGAACCTATCCAAGGTCACCTGGTTTGCTGCCACCTCTTCTAGCGCCGCGACATCTCCCTGTTCTATTGTAAAGACCTCCTGGAACCTTTTGTTGAGTTCTTCACACACCTCTTTGTCATTCTCTGTGTACCTGTCCTCGCCCACCCTAAGTTTCATCACCTGTTCCTTCACTGTTGTCTTCCTCCTGATGTGACTGTGTAGTAGCTTGGGTTCGGTCTTGGCTTTGTTAGCTATATCATTTTCATACCTTTTCTCAGCTGCTCTTCTCACACTGACATACTCGTTCCTGGTTCTCTGATATCTCTCTCTACTTTCTGGTGTTCTGTTATTACGGAAGTTCCTCCATGCCCTTTTGTTCTGCTCCTTTGCTTTCATACATTCCTTATTAAACCACGGATTCTTCCTTTGCTTCTTTGTTTTTTCCTGTCGGGCTGGGACAAACCTGCTTACAGCCTCCTGACATTTTTGGGTGACATAGTCCATCATGTCTTGTACGGACTTGGTTCCGAGTTCTGTGTCCCAATGTATATCGCATAGGAATTTATTCATTTCCTCATAGTTTCCCTTTCGGTACGCCAGCCCTTTGGTTCCCAGTTCTTTTTTGGGGGTGATAATTCCCAGCTCAACCAGGTACTCAAAGCTCAATACACTCTGATCACTCATTCCCAAGGGGGCTTCCAACTTAACTTCCCTTATATCCGACTCATTTAGGGTAAATATCAGATCAAGCAAGGCTGGTTCATCCCCTCCTCTCATTCTTGTCGGTCCCTTGACGTGTTGACTTAGAAAGTTTCTTGTTGCCACATCCAGCAGCTTAGCTCTCCATGTGTCTGGGCCTCCATGTGGGTCTCTGTTCCCCCAATCTATCTTCCCATGGTTGAAGTCTCTCATGATTAGAAGTCTGGATCCGTTCCTGCTAGCCACAGAAGCTGCTCTCTCTATTATATTGATGGTGGCCAAGTTGTTTCTATCATATTCCTGTCTGGGTCTTCTGTCATTTGGTGAGGGGTTATATATGACTACTATTATAATTTTCTGTCCTCCAGTTGCTATGGTGCCTGAAATGTAGTCACTGAAACCTTTACAGTTCTGAATTACCATCTCTTCGAAACTCCAGTGTGTGTGTGTATTTGTGTGTGTGTGTGTGTGTGTGTGTTTACTAGTTGTGTTTACTATTTGTGTTTTTGCGGGAGTTGAGCTTTGCTCTTTCGGCCCGCCTCTCAACTGTCAATCAACTGTTTACTAACTACTTTTTTTTTTTTCCCCACACCACACACACACACCCCAGGAAGCAGCCCGTGACAGCTGACTAACTCCCAGGTACCTATTTACTGCTAGGTAACAAGGGCACTTAGGGTGAAAGAAACTTTGCCCATTTGTTTCTGCCTCGTGCGGGAATCGAACCCGCGCCACAGAATTACGAGTCCTGCGCGCTATCCACCAGGCTACGAGGCCCCTGTGTGTACTCACCTATTTGTACTCACCTATATGTGCTTTCGGGGGTTGAGCTTTGGCTCTTTGGTCCCGCCTCTCAACTGTCAATCAACTGGTGTACAGATTCCTGAGCCTACTGGGCTCTATCATATCTACATTTAAAACTGTGTATGGAGTCTGCCTCCACCACATCACTGCCTAATGCATTCCATCCGTTAACTACTCTGAAACTGAAAAAGTTCCTTCTAACGTCTCTGTGGCTCATGTGGGTACTCAGTTTCCACCTGTGTCCCATTGTTCGCGTCCCCAAATTGTTGAATAGTTCATCCTTGTTTACCCGGTCGATTCCTCTGAGGATTTTGTAGGTTGTGATCATGTCTCCCCTTACCCTTCTGTCTTCCAGTGTCGTAAGATGCATTTCCCGCAGCCTTTCCTCGTAACTCATGCCTCTTAGTTCTGGGACTAGTCTAGTAGCATACCTTTGGACTTTTTCCAGCTTCGTCTTGTGCTTGACAAGGTACGGGCTCCATGCTGGGGCCGCATACTCCAGGATTGGTCTTACATATGTGGTGTACAAGATTCTGAATGATTCCTTACACAGGTTCCTGAACGCTGTTCTGATGTTAGCCAGCCTCGCATATGCCGCAGACGTTATTCTCTTTATGTGGGCTTCAGGAGACAGGTTTGGTGTGATATCAACTCCTAGATCTTTCTCTCTGTTCGTTTCATTAAGTACTTCATCTCCTATTCTGTATCCTGTATCTGGCCTCCTATTTCCACTGCCTATTTTCATTACTTTGCATTTACTCGGGTTGAACTTCAACAGCCATTTGTTGGACCATTCACTCAGTCTGTCTAGGTCATCTTGTAGCCTCTTACTATCGTCCTCAGTTTCAATCCTCCTCATAATTTTTGCATCATCGGCAAACATTGAGAGAAACGATTCTATACCCTCTGGGAGATCATTTACATATATCAGAAACAATATAGGTCCAAGGACCGACCCCTGCGGTACTCCACTCGTAACGTCTCGCCAATCTGAGACCTCACCCCTCACACTGACTCGTTTTCTCCTGTTACTTAGGTACTCCTGTATCCAACGGAGTACCTTCCCTTTCACTCCAGCCTACATCTCCAGTTTTTTCACTAGCCTCTTGTGTGGCACTGTATCAAAGGCTTTCTGACAATCCAAAAATATGCAGTCTGCCCACCCTTCTCTTTCTTGCCAGATTTTTGTTGCCTGGTCGTAGAATTCAAATAACCCTGTGAGGCAAGACCTGCCATCCCTGAATCCATGTTGATGCTGTGTTACAAAGTTCTTTCGCTCCAGGTGCTCCACTAGCTTTCTTCGCACAATCATCTCCATCATCTTGCCTGGTATGCAAGTTATGGACACTGGCCTGTAATTCAGTGCCTCCTGTCTATCCCCTTTCTTGTATATCGGGACTACGTTAGCTGCTTTCCAAATTTCTGGCAGTTCCCCTGTTGCCAGTGATTTGTTATACACTATGGAGAGTGGGAGGCACAGTTCTTCTGCTCCTTCCTTTAGTATCCAAGGGAAGATTCCATCTGGGCCTATAGCCTTTGTCACATCCAACTCTAGTAAACACTTCCTTACTTCCTCGCTGGCAATCTCAAACTTTTCCAGTGGTTCCTGGTTAGCTATTCCCTCTTTTATCTCTGGGATTTCTCCTTGCTCTAAGGTGAAGACCTCTTGGAATTTCTTATTCAGTTCCTCACACACTTCCTTGTTGTTTGTAGTGAATCCTTCTGCCCCTATCCTTAATTTCATAACCTGTTCCTTTACTGTTGTTTTTCTCCTGATGTGGCTATGCAACAATTTAGGCTGAGTCTTTGCCTTGCTTGCGATGTCATTTTCGTATTGTCTTTCTGCCTCTCTTCTCATCCTGACATATTCATTCCTGGCATTCTGGTATCTTTCTCTGCTCTCCAGTGTCCTGTTATTCCTATAGTTTCTCCATGCCCTTTTACTTTGCTGCTTAGCTAGCCTACATCTTTGATTAAACCATGGGTTTCTCATCTTCATTTCTCTGTTTTCCTTTTGGACTGGGACAAACTTGTTTGCTGCGTCCTTGCACTTCTGCGTGATGTAATCCATCATATCTTGGGCCGTCTTTCCCCTGAGCTCTGTTTCCCATGCTATATCTGTTAGGAATTTTCTTATCCCCTCATAGTTTCCCTTTCGGTATGCTAACCTTTTGGTTTCGGTATCCCTCCTCGAGTTCAATAACCCTTCTTCAATCAAGTACTCAAACACCAGTACACTGTGGTCGCTCATTCCTACTGGGTCCTCAAAACCGATTTCTCTTATGTCGGAGTCGTTCAGAGTGAAGACTAGGTCGAGTCTCGCTGGTTCGTCATTGCCTCTCATCCTTGTGGGTTCTCCGACATGCTGCGTTAAAAAGTTGCTTGTCACCACCTCCAGTAGTTTGGCTCTCCACGTATCCTCGCCTCCATGCGGTTCCTTGTTCTCCCAGTCAATCTTTCCGTGATTGAAGTCGCCCATGATGAGCAGGTGGGATCTATTTCTACAGGCAGCAGAGGCTGCCCTCTCAATTATAGTGTTAACTGCCTTGTTGTTGTTTTCATACTCTTGACTGGGTCTCCTGTCATTTGGTGGAGGGTTGTATATTACTGCTACTACTATTCTTGGTCCTCCCATTGTTATGGTGCCTGCTATGTAGTCTCTGAACTCCTCACAGCCCGGGATGGCCATCTCCTTAAAACTCCATTCCCTTCTCATGAGTAGGGCCACTCCGCCTCCTCCTCTACCTTCCCTCTCTTTCCTTATTACTGTATACTCCTGGGGAAACACGGCATTCGTTATGATTCCAGAGAGTTTTGTTTCAGTGAGTCCGATTACATCTGGGTTAACTTCTTGTGCTCTTTCCCTTAGTTCACTTGTCTTGCTTGTGATCCCATCTATGTTCGAGTACATCACCCTGAAACTGACTCTCTTCTGCTTCTTTTCTGGGGGGGACCTTTGGGATCTGGGGTGAGTGGGAGCTGGGGGGACCTGGCACGGGGGGATTGGTGGAGGAGGGAGGGCTTGGGGTGGTGGGGGAGAGGGGGAGGGTACAGGGGGTGGATAAGAGGGGGAGGGTACAGGGGGTGGATAAGAGGGGGAGGGTACAGGGGGTGGATAAGAGGGGGAGGGTACAGGGGGTGGGTAAGAGAGGGAGGGTTGGGGAAGCATGGGGGGAGGAGAGGCTGTGGGGGATAGGGGAGATGGGGGGGCTTGGGGGGAGAGAAAAGGGTGGAGGGCTTGGGGGGCGTGGGGGAAAAGGGAGGGCTGAGGTGGGTGAGGAAGAGGGGAGGGTTTAGGGGAGTGGGGGAGAGGGGAAGACTTAGGTGGGGTGGGGGAGAGTGGGGGGCTTAGGGGGGAGGGGGAGAAGGGAGGGCATGGGGGTGGGAGAGACGGGAAGGCATGTGGGAGAAGGGAGGGTGTGTGTGTGTGTGTGTGTGTGTGTGTGTGTGTGTGTGTGTGTGTGTGTGTGTGTGTGTGTGTGTGTGTGTGTGTACTCACCTAATTGTACTTTCCTAATTGTGCTTGTGGGGGTTGAGCTCTGGCTCTTTGGTCCCGCCTCTGAACCATCAATCAACAGGTTACCTTACCTTACCTTGAGGTGCTTCCGGGGCTTAGCGTCCCCGCGGCCCGGTCGTCGACCAGGCCTCCTGGTTGCCGGACTGATCAACCAGGCTGTTGGACGCGGCTGCTCGCAGCCTGACGTATGAGTCACAGCCGGGTTGATCAGGTATCCTTTGGAGGTGCTTATCCAGTTCTCTCTGGAACACTGTGAGGGGTCGGCTAGTTATGCCCCTTATGTGTAGTGGAAGCGTGTTGAACAGTCTCGGACCTCTGATGTTGATAGAGTTCTCTCTCAGAGTACCAGTTGCACCTCTGTTTTTCAACGGGGGTATTCTGCACATCCTGCCATGTCTTCTGGTCAGGTGTACAAGTTCCTGAGCCTATTGGGCTCTATCATATTTACACTTGAAACTGTGTATGGAGTCAGCCTCCACCACATTACTTCCTAATGCATTCCATTTATCAACCACTCTGACACTAAAAAAGTTCTTTCTAATATCTCTGTGGCTCATTTGGGCACTCAGTTTCCACCTGTGTCCCCTAGTGCGTGTGCCCCTTGTGTTAAATAGCCTGTTTTTATCTACCCTGTCGATTCCCTTGAGAATCTTGAATGTGGTGACCATGTCCTCCCTAACTCATCTGTCTTCCAACTATGTGAGGTTTAATTCCGTAGTCTCTCCTCGTAGCTCATAACTCTCAGCTCCGGTACTAGTCTGGTGGCAAACCTTTGAACCTTTTCCAGTTTAGTTTTATGCTTGACTAGATATGGACTCCATGCTGGAGCCGCATACTCCAGGATTGGTCTCACATATGTGGTATATAATGTTCTGAGAGATTCCTTATACAAGTTTCTAAAGGCCGTTCTTATGTAAGCCAACCTGGCATATGCTGCTGATGTTATGCTCTTAATATGAGCTTCAGGGGACAGGTCTGGCGTGATATCAACCCCCAGGTCTTTCTCTCTCTCTGACTCCTGAAGTATTTCATCTCCCAAATGATACCTTGTATCTGGTTTCCTGCTTCCTACCCCTATCTTCATTACATTACATTTGCTTGGGTTAAACTCTAACAACCATTTGTTCGACCACTCCTGCAGCTTGTCCAGGTCTTCTTGAAGCCTCAAGCTGTCCTCCTCTTTCTTAACCCTTCTCATAATTTTGGCGTCGTCAGCAAACATTGAGAGGAATGAGTCTATACCCTCTGGGAGATCATTTACGTATATCAGAAACAGGATAGGTCCGAGTACAGAGCCCTGTGGGACTCCACTGGTGACTTCACGCCAACCTTAGGTCTCACCCCTCACTGTAGCTCTCTGCTTCCTATTGCTTAGGTACTCCCTTATCCACTGGAGCGTCCTACCAGTTACTCCTGCCTGTTTCTCCAGCTTATGCATCAGCCTTTTATGGGGTACTATGTCAAAGGCTTTCCGACAGTCCAAAAAAATGCAGTCTGCCCATCCTTCTCTTTCTTGCTTAATCTTTGTCACTTGATTGTAGAATTCTATTAAGCCTGTAAGGCAACATTTACCCTCCCTGAACCCATGTTGATGGGTTGTCACGAAGTCTCGTCTCTCCAGATGTGTTACTAGGTTTTTTCACACAATCTTCTCCATCACCTTGCATGGTATACAAGTCAAGGACACTGGCCTGTAGTTCAGTGCCTCTTGTCTGTCACCCTTTTTGTATATTGGGAATACATTAGCCGTGCTACATTGTGTGTGTGTGTTTACCTATTTGTGTACTCACCCATTTGTGCTTGCGGGGTTTTGGCTCTTTGGTACCGCCTCTCAACTGTCAATCAACTGATGTACAGATTCCTGAGCCTACTGGGCTCTTTTATATCTACAATTGAAACTGTGTATAGAGTCAGCCTCCACCACATCTCTGTCTAATGCATTCCATTTACTAACTACTCTAACACTTAAAAAGTTCTTTCTAATATCTCTGTGGCTCATCTGGGTATTCAGTTTCCACCTGTGTCCCTTTGTTCGTTTTCCACCCGTGCTAAAGAGTTTGTCTTTGTCCACCTTGTCAGTTTCCCTGAGAATTTTGTAGGTAGTTATCATGTCTCACCTTACTCCTTTGTCTTCCAGGAGCCAGATTCACGAAGGTACTTACGAATGTTTTTCCCTCTTAGCGCCTTCGTAACGGCTACGTCGGTATTCAGGTACCGACGAGAAGTAAAACTAAGAAGGGAAACCTTCGTAAGTTTGCTCCATCAGCTAAAAGTGCTGTCGAGCTCTCGTAGCTTTACGTAAACTGGATATAACTCAATTTTTCTCTACTACACAACACGGAAGATCGGTTTTAAGATTTTAATATAAACAAATGATTATTAGTTGTCAAATCTCGTGAAGAGGAGTCCTTCGTGTTAGTTATATATGCATTATCTGCTTGAAACTTGCAGTAAATATGTCTTTTATGATATTAGAATTAGTTTTATAATAGCAAGATATTTTACCAGTAGTTATTAAGTAAATAAACACTAGTGAACATGAAATATGAGAGAAGGTGACGAGCAATGCCTGATGGGAGCATTTACTATCACCAAGTTCACCTAGTAATAAGTATAGATGGTTATGTATAGCTAAGGTACACCTCCTATTTTTAATATATTTTTTTTGGCTTTATTTTGAAATTAAATCTGGGTGAGATATAAAATAAAAATATGCTGCACAAATGATGTTAGGTTAGGGTAAAAACTTCAAAAACTTTTCTCATTGAACCTATAATTATGACTATATGGACTATTAAAAAGGAGAGAGGGAAATACGGCTTTAAGACCTCCTCCTGTTACACAATTTGGGTGTGTGGAACCAGTAATTATCAAAAGAGGACACCATGCCGGGAAGGGTTTGTAGCAGTAAGGCAGTGAGGTGAGGCAGCTACTTATTTGAGGAATGCTTATTTTATTTACCTTATAAGCTGAGGCATCCTATTTTATTTGAGGAATGCTCAGGCGATTTCTCTACATTTAGCATGGAACAAATTTGTGTCCAAGACCTCTTCCTGTTACACATTTTGGCTGTGTAACAATCAGTAAGTAATTATCAAAAGAAGGCACCAAGCTGGGAAGGCTATGTAGCACCATTGAGTGTAACAATAAACCTAATGTTTTTTTTAACAAATAATGCACCTGTGAGAAAAAAATCCTGTCAGCTGTTAAAATATTGATGCAGATATTTAAATAAAAAATATAATGAAAGAAATATTACTGGTTTATTTTTATCCTATCTTTTTGTACTGTACAGTACAGTATATATAAAGAAGTGAAAAATTGAGACAATGCACAATTTAATGAATGATTCAAAAGAAATATGACTACTGTATTACATATCAACATGAGATCATAATGATCCAAGGTTAACATGATTTAGAAGGATAATATTGGTAATAATACAAACTATAATTTAAAATCTTTATTACTGATATTTTTGTAATAAGAAGCTTATGTATACACAGCAATGTGCTGCTACACTATTCTATATGGAAGATTATACAGTGTAGATACAAAACTAGCTATAAGTTCATCTAATACTCCCATCTCACAGGATGGTTAGGCATACAGGGAATCAGGGGAGAAAATACCTGCCTCAGTACAAAAAACAAATCTACTCTGACTAAACAACAACTTCACGATTTTCACAAGAGGTAAGCACTGAATCAGGGAAACATTATATTATAAGTACTCTTACCAGTTTCTACAAGACTCATCTCAAAGAATGTATTTTTTAACATGCTTAGGTATACACAGCAATGTGCTGCTTCCCTATTCTGCATGAAGGACCATATAGTCCATGCTCTGAAACTCTCTCTGGACAGATGTAATAAGACCCATTATCACCACATCAGAAATAAATCCCTTTGATATCCCCAGAGTCAAACTTAATCTGTGTAAACACTCTATGCAAATAAAGGGACCTAATCTATGGAACTCACTCCCTAATGAATTGAAAAGCTGTCAGACTTTTGCCTCATTTAAAAACAAAACCAAAAAGTACCTAATTTCATCTTCATAGTTTCGTACTCTGTGCTTTAAATCTCCCAATCTTTATGTACTTAATCTAAACAACTTTACCATTGTGATCATTGCTGTCTTCTTTTCAGTGCTAGCAATATGCTGTATTGTGCCTTTTAATTTTTTTTAACTACCATTCAAGCTGTCAATGCAATCAGTCTGAGCTACCTATGTGCTGTAATATACCTTCTAATTTCTCTCATCTTTTTTTTTCTTTGTTTTCTTGCCATGTAAAGTGCCTGTTATCATTTTTTAAATTTTTGCTAGTATTTACCTACTGAAAATTTTCTTTTAGATTAAGGACCTGCCCGAAACGCTGCGCGTACTGGTGGCTTTACAAGAATGTAATCACTATTCAATGTATCCTCACAATCCCAATGTACCTTCCTCGTATATATATTAAAAAATAATACAAAATAATAATAAATAAATAGTGTAGATCAAAAACCAGCTACAAGCTCATCCAACAATCCCACCTCACAGGACGTCCAGTCATACATGGAATCAGGAAAGAACAAAATATGTAAGCTGATCTATTAGCCCCCTGTTACGAACCCGGATCCAGCGTCCGAGCCTGGAGCAGTGACAAACACGCCATCTGTGGGTCAGCTCCCGAAACCCCCGCCAAACGGACGACGACACCTAGTGAGGACAGCGTGTACTGGCCTCGAGGACCAGTTTCCAGTCTGGTTCAGCGCTCAACACCGCCGCTCCTGACCTCTGGTGAGGTGGTGCTCCGACGACAGCGCCATCTATGGACTGGATACGTCAGGTGTTAGTATCTGAGCCTGTGAGTGTGGTGTATTAGTGTCCCAGTTATTGATGACGTGTCTGCTTACAGAGCCGACCTGGGACCACTGTGTTGAAGGTGGAGTCAGTCTACCCGAGGCAGCCAGTCTCCATACTGTGAAGTTTGCTGCAGCTGTTGTGACGTCGTCCCCCCGGAAGAACACTGTGGTGTGTTAAGCCTGCCAGTGGAGTGGCAGTGAAAGGATTTTACCCGGGACCGACGGTTGGAGACGATAATCCACTGGGGTATTGAGGACAGGAGGGTGATTGGTGATATCACACGAGACTCCTGTCTAGGGCGTACCCCTTTTATCGTTCGTGGAGTGGCCGTACCAGCCTTGGTGGCTCAGTACCTGCCAGCAGACCTGCTGGACGTGTGGTTGACGGCCTCCACGACGGTGCCCCCAGTGGACCTGTGTTGTGGCTGACCTGTGGCCAGGGTAGGCTCGGCGTTCTCAGAGGACACGTCTTGAGGCCACGAAGAAAGCACCGCGGACTCAGCACCTAGCTTCGAGGATCCATAGTCTCCAGCAGAAGACTACAGTGTTGATCCCCTTTGTAAAGTGTTAATACCCCTCCCCCTTGTGTACGTTTTACTTTTATATATTTAAATGGTGATGGTGAACATTATATTATATTAAGTTCTTACCTTTCTTTCCCTACTCCCTTTAAGTTACTTGCGTCACGGATCGCCTCCCTTGATAGCCTCTACTGGCTTGGGGCCGGATATATATCTTCCTCTAACTACATCAGAGTAAGAACCCCGTTGCGTCCCGAGAGGGCCGTAACACCCCCACTGGCAAAATCTGGGTACAGCACAAGACTATCTTCCAATATTCCCGAGTGTATGAAGTAATTACAGAGCTCTAAGTGCCTCATACCATTTGGTATGAAGTCACTGATAACAGGGCAATCACAGAAATAGTGTTGGAGAGTATGTCCTCTCAAGTAGGACTGAAAACATATGTTTTTTTACTCAGATGATTAAAACCCATAGAACCGCCTACCCGGTGAATCCGTACATGACGAAATCCAGCTAGAAATCATTAGGACAATTGACGGGACTTAACAGGCCCCCGTTATGTCCTCGTCGAGGCCAGTAGATAGTTAGTGGCCCTTGGGTAAATTTAAATAAATATATACGTAAATAGATACCATCGCTTCTCAAGTCTTGGGAGCGACAAGGGGAGCTATACACTATTTCTTAGAATTACGTAGATAAAAAAAATAACATATTTGTATTCTACAATGTCGATGCTGACTGTAAAAGTTGAAAAACATTGTTTTACTTCGAAATATACTAATTTTATAAGGAAAATCAACATAAATATATCACAAGTGCACCCCGGATAATCTCCGGAATGGCAGCGTCGTGATTGGCTACAGCTGTAAGAAGAAAAATGTTACCTACTCACTGATTGGCCGAACTAAAAGCCTAGTGACATCTAGCGAGATCCTAAGTGAACTACTTAGAAATCTTCGTAAGTTTACTTTTCTGAATCGCTCTTTGGCGCGTTCTTAGCCGGCACTTAGGAACCTTCGTAGCAAACATACTTACGAAGAAATACATGGAGCTTCGTGAATCTAGGTACAGGGACGTGAGTTTCAGCTCCTTTAGCCTTTCCTTGTAGCTCATACCTCTCAGTTCAGGAACGAGTCTGGTGGCATACCGCTGAATCTTCTCTAACTTTGTCTTGCGTTTAACTAGGTATGGACTCCAGGCTTGAGCTGCATATTCCAGGATAGGTCTGACATAAATGGTATACAGGGTCCTGAACGTTTCCATATACAAGTTTCTAAAGGCAGTTCTTATGTTGGCCAACCAAGCATATGCCGCCGATGATATCCTTTTGATGTGGGCCTCTGGGGGCAGGTTCGGTGTGATATCAACCCCCAGATCCTTCTCTCTATTTGACTCTTTGCAGGATTTCCCCTCCCAGATGATACCTTGTGTTCAGCCTCCTGCTCCCTTCGCCTAATTTCATCACCTTACACTTTCCTGAGTTGAACTTTAGCAGCCATGTTCTAGACCATTCCTCCAGTTTATCCAGGTCATCTTCTAGTCTCTGTCTATCTTCATCCGTCTTGATTCTTCTCATAATTTTGGCATCATCAGCAAACATTGAGAGGAATGAGTCTATACCCTCCAGATGATCGTTTACATATATTAGAAACAGGATGGGTCCAAGTACTGAGCCCTGTGGGACTCCGCTGGTGACATCTCGCCACTCTGATGTCTACCCCCAGCCTTACAGTTACTCGCTATTTCGTGTTGCTTAAGTACTCCCTTATCCACTCGAAAACCTTCCCTTATTACTCCGGCCTGTTGCTCCTACTTTTTTAACAGCCTTTTATGGGGTACTGTGTCAAAGGCTTTCTGGCAGTCCAGGAAAATGCCGTCTGTCCACCCTCTCTTTCCTGCCTAATTTTTGTTGGCTGGTCATAGAATTCAATTAAACCTGTGGGCCACGATTTACCATCTCTGAACCAAGTTAGGGAAACTGGCCTGTAGTTCAGTGCCTCTTGCCTGTCACCCTTCTTGTATATTATAACTACGTTACCGGTCTTCCAACTTTCTGGTAGGTCACCTGTTTCCATTGACCTGTTATACACCATAGAGAGTGGCACACTTAGTTCTTCTACACCTTCCTTTATTATCCATGGTGAGATTCTGTCAGGCCCAACAGCCTTGTCACATTTAACTCTGACAGACACCTTTTGACCTCATCACTGGTGAGGTCAAATTCCTTCAAGATTATGTGGTATGCCTCCTCATTTTGTGCAGGGGCTTCTCCTTGTTCTATTGTGAGTGTCTGTGTTTGTTTGTACTAACCAAGTTCACCTAGTTGTGTTTGCGGGGGTTGAGCTCTGGCTCTTTGGTCCCGCCTCTCAACCGTCAATCAAAAGGTGTACAGATTCCTGAGCCTATTGGGCTCTATCATATCTACACTTGAAACTGTGTATGGAGTCAGCCTCCACCACATCACTTTCTAATGCATTCCATTTATCAACCACTCTGACACTAAAAAAGTTCTTTCTAATATCTCTGTGGCTCATTTGGGCACTCAGTTTCCACCTGTGTCCCCTTGTGCGTGTGCCCCTTTTGTTAAATAGCTTGTCTTTATCTACCCTATCAATTCCCTTGAGAATCTTGAATGTGGTGATCATGTCCCCCCTAACTCTTTTGTCTTCCAGCGAAGTGAGGTTTAATTCCCGTAGTCTCTCCTCGTAGCTCATACCTCTCAGCTCGGGTACTAGTCTGGTGGCAAACCTTTGAACCTTTTCCAGTTTATTCTTATGCTTGACTAGATATGGACTCCATGCTGGGGCTGCATACTCCAGGATTGGCCTATGTGGTATACAAAGTTCTGAATGATTCTTTACAGAAGTTTCTGAATGCCGTTCGTGTGTTGGCCAGCCTGGCATATGCCGCTGATGTTATCCTCTTGATATGTGCTGCAGGAGACAGGTCTGGCGTGATATCAACCCCCAAGTCTTTTTCTTTCTCTGACTCCTGAAGAATTTCCTCTCCCAGATGATACCTTGTATCTGGCCTCCTGCTCCCTACACCTATCTTCATTACATTACATTTGGTTGGGTTAAACTCTAACAACCATTTGTTCGACCATTCCTTAAGCTTATCTAGGTCTTCTTGAAGCCTCAAACAGTCCGCTTCTGTTTTAATCCTTCTAATAATTTTGGCATCGTCCGCAAACATTGAGAGAAATGAATCGATACCCTCCGGGAGATCATTTACATCTATCAGAAACAAGATAGGACCGAGTACAGAGCTCTGTGGGACTCCACTGGTGACTTCACGCCAATCGGAGGTCTCACCCCTCACCGTAACTCTGCTTCCTATTGCTTAGGTACTCCCTTATCCACTGGAGCACCTTACCAGCTACACCTGCCTGTGTGTGTGTGTGTGTACTCACCTATTTGTACTCACCTA
Organism: Procambarus clarkii; assembly: GCF_040958095.1. Taxonomy (NCBI): domain Eukaryota; kingdom Metazoa; phylum Arthropoda; class Malacostraca; order Decapoda; family Cambaridae; genus Procambarus; species Procambarus clarkii. Next base: position 30,155,744 of record NC_091183.1, read on the forward strand.
TTTGTGCTTGCGGGGGTTGAGCTTTGGCTCTTTGGTCCCGCCTCTCAACTGTCAATCAACTGGTGTACAGATTCCTGAGCCTACTGGGCTCTATCATATCTACATTTAAAACTGTGTATGGAGTCAGCCTCCACCACATCACTGCCTAATGCATTCCATCCGTTAACTACTCTGACACTAAAAAAGTTCCTTCTAACGTCTCTGTGGCTCATGTGAATACTCAGTTTCCACCTGTGTCCCCTTGTTCGCGTCCCACCAGTGTTGAATAGTTTATCCTTGTTTACCCGGTCGATTCCTCTGAGGATTTTGTAGGTTGTGATCATGTCTCCCCTTACTCTTCTGTCTTCCAGTGTCGTAAGGTGCATTTCCCGCAGCCTTTCCTCGTAACTCATGCCTCTTAGTTCTGGGACTAGTCTAGTGGCATACCTTTGGACTTTTTCCAGCTTCGTCTTGTGCTTGACAAGGTACGGGCTCCATGCTGGGGCCGCATACTCCAGGATTGGTCTTACATATGTGGTGTACAAGATTCTGAATGATTCCTTACACAGGTTCCTGAACGCTGTTCTGATGTTAGCCAGCCTCGCATATGCCGCAGACGTTATTCTTTTTATGTGGGCTTCAGGAGACAGGTTTGGTGTGATATCAACTCCTAGATCTTTCTCTCTGTTCGTTTCATTAAGTACTTCATCTCCTATTCTGTATCCTGTGTTTGGCCTCCTATTTCCACCACCTAGTTTCATTACTTTGCATTTACTCGGGTTGAACTTCAACAGCCATTTGTTGGACCATTCACTCAGTCTGTCTAGGTCATCTTGTAGCCTCCTACTATCGTTCTCAGTTTCAATCCTCCTCATAATTTTTGCATCATCGGCAAACATTGAAACGATTCTATACCCTCTGGAAGATCATTTACATATATCAGAAACAGTATAGGTCCAAGGACTGACCCCTGCGGTACTCCACTCGTAACGTCTCGCCAATCTGAGACCTCACCCCTCACACTGACTCGTTGTCTCCTGTTACTTAGGTACTCCTGTATCCAACGGAGTACCTTCCCTTTCACTCCAGCCTGCATCTCCAGTTTTTTCACTAGCCTCTTGTGTGGCACTGTGTCAAAGGCTTTCTGACAATCCAAAAATATGCAGTCTGCCCACCCTTCTCTTTCTTGCCTTATTTTTGTTGCCTGGTCGTAGAATTCAAGTAACCCTGTGAGGCAGGACCTGCCATCCCTGAATCCATGTTGATGCTGTGTTACAAAGTTCTTTCGCTCCAGATGTTCCACTAGCTTTCTTCGCACAATCTTCTCCATCAACTTGCATGGTATGCAGGTTAGGGACACTGGTCTGTAATTCAGTGCCTCCTGTCTATCCCCTTTCTTGTATATCGGGACTACGTTAGCTGCTTTCCAAATTTCTGGCAGTTCCCCTGTTGCCAGTGATTTGTTATACACCATGGAGAGCGGGAGGCACAGTTCTTCTGCTCCTTCCTTTAGTATCCAAGGGGAGATTCCATCTGGACCTATAGCCTTTGTCACATCCAATTCTAGTAAACACTTCCTTACTTCCCCGCTGGTAATCTCAAACTCTTCCAGTGGTTCCTGGTTAGCTATTCCCTCTCTTATCTCTGGGATTTCTCCTTGCTCCAAGGTGAAGACCTCCAGGAATTTCTTATTCAGTTCCTCACACACTTCCTTGTCGTTTGTAGTGAATCCTTCTTCCCCTAACCATAATTTCATAACCTGTTCCTTTACTGTTGTTTTTCTCCTGATGTGGCTATGCAGCAATTTAGGCTGAGTCTTTGCCTTGCTTGCGATGTCATTTTCGTATTGTCTTTCTGCCTCTCTTCTCATCCTAACATATTCATTCCTGGCATTCTGGTATCTTTCTCTGCTCTCCAGTGTCCTGTTATTCCTATAGTTTCTCCATGCCCTTTTACTTTGCTGCTTAGCTAGCCTGCATCTCTGATTAAACCATGGGTTTCTCATCTTCATTTCACTGTTTTCCTTTTGGACTGGGACAAACTTGTTTGCTGCATCCTTGCATTTTTGCGTGATGTATTCCATCATATCTTGGGCCGTCTTTTCCCTGAGCTCTGTTTCCCATGCTATATCTGCTTGGCATTTTCTTATCTCCTCATAGTTTCCCTTTCGGTATGCTAACCTTTTGGTTTCGGTATCCCTTCTCGAGTTCAATAACCCTTCTTCAATCAGGTACTCAAACACCAATACACTGTGGTCGCTCATTCCTACTGGGTCCTCAAAACTGATTTCTCTTATGTCAGTCGTTCAGGGTGAAAACCAGGTCGAGTCTCGCTGGTTCGTCGTTTCCTCTCATCCTTGTGGGTTCACTGACATGCTGGGTTAAGAAGTTTCTAGTCGCCACCTCCAGTAGTTTGGCTCTCCACGTATCCTCGCCTCCATGCGGTTCCTTGTTCTCCCAATCAATCCTGCCGTGATTGAAGTCCCCCATGATGAGCAGGTGGGATCTATTTCTACAGGCAGAAGAGGCTGCCCTCTCAATTATAGTGTTAACTGCCATGTTGTTGCTTTCGTACTCTTGACTGGGTCTTTTGTCATTTGGTGGAGGATTATATATTACTGCTACTACTATCCTTGGTCCTCCCATTGTCATGGTGCCTGCTATGTAGTCTCTGAAACCCTCACAGCCCGGGATAGCCATCTCCTTAAAACTCCATTCCTTTCTCATGAGTAGGGCCACTCCTCCTCCTCCCCTACCTTCCCTCTGTTTCCTTATTATTGTGTACTCCTGGGGAAACACGGCATTCGTTATGATTCCAGAGAGTTTCGTTTCAGTGAGTCCAATTACATCTGGGTTCACTTCTTGTGCTCTTTCCCTTAGTTCACTTGCCTTGCTTGTGATCCCATCTATGTTCGAGTACATTGCCCTGAAACTAACTCTCTTTTGCTTCTCCTCTGGGGAGGACCTGTGGGGTCTGGGGTGAGCAGGAGCTGGGAGGATCTGGTATGGGGAGACTGGTGGAGGAGGAAGGGCTTGGGGGGGTAGGGGGAGGGTAGGGGGAGTGGGTGAGGGGGGGAGGGGGAGGGTAGGGGGAGTGGGTGAGGGGGGAGGGGGAGGGTAGGGGGAGTGGGTGAGGGGGGGAGGGGGAGGGTAGGGGGAGTGGGTGAGGGGGGAGGGTTGGGGGGGTGGGTTTTGGGGGGGCAATAAAGTGGGGAGGGCTTGGGGGGCGTGGGGGGAAAGGGAAGGCTGAGGTGGTTGAGGAAGAGGGGAGGGTTTTGGGAAGTGGTGGAGAGGGGAAGGCTTAGGTGGGGTGGGGGAGAGTGGGGAGCTTAGGGGGGTGGGGGAGAATGGAGGGCTTGTGGGTGGGAGGGACGGAAGGGCATGTGGGAGAAGGGAGGGCTTGGGGGATGGGGGAGAAGGGAGGTCCTGGGGGGTGGGGGGAGTGGGAGGAGGGGGGTGAGTGGGAGGAGAGGGGTGCCTTAGGTGGGTACTTAGTGGGGGGGCTGACAGGGGTTGGGGCAGGTAGGGTGTCTGTTGGGTGGAATGAGGGGGTGGTGCCGCACTCCCTGTGGCTAATGCACTGTTTGAGGAGGGTTCCCCGTTTCCCTCTGGGATTGTAGGGATCGGGGGTGTGGCTCCCTGATTCCTTTCTCTCTCCCTGCGCTCCTTCCTCGCGTCTGCTGCTTGCATTCTCTCTTCCCTTGTCATATCCCTCTGCAAGAATACTCTTTTGAACTTCTCTCCACTTGCTAGACAGCACTTCCTTTCTAATAATTCCTCTTTCGCGATTTCGCTCATGAAAACCACCTTTATCATTCGGTCTCTGTCCTTGTTGTACTTTCCAAGCCTGAAAACCTTTTCAACATTTCGCTCAGCTCCCTCCATCCTTACCTCTTTAAGGATCTCTTTAATCATGTTTTTGTCCTTGTCTCTCCGCTCCTTTGGTCTGGTCCCTGTTTGCTCCCTAATGCCTGCTACTACTACTGCTCTATTTCTCTCTATCAGCCGGCTGGTACATCTAGCCGCTTCCTGAGAGGAAGCCACTTCCATGGCAACTTCCTTAACGGCAGACCTAGCTTCAGGGCTCGTTTTAAGTATTTCAGCAAATGAGAGCTGAGGTGTGGAGGTCCCCTCCACAGTAGCATTCCTGTCTCCCTGAGGCACAGTTTGTGTCTGGTATTGTGGAGAAGTCTCCTTCAGGCTTCTTATCTCCTCCTTTGCTTCCCTTAGTTCATCCTGCAGGTTGGCAACTGTCTCCCTCATAAACCTCAGTTCTTCACTGAATTCCTCCCACATTTGCTGGAATACTCCCTTCATCCCGGCTCCCTGTTCCACCCCTTCCTCTGAAATTGTTCCAGCCGCGATTGACATCCTGCGTGTGGAAGCCCGAGTTCGCGTCTCATCCATGTTTTGCCCGATAGAGAGAGAGAGAGAGAGAGAGAGAGAGAGAGAGAGAGAGAGAGAGAGAGAGAGAGAGAGAGAGAGAGAGGAGACAGAGAGAGAGAGAGAGAGAGAGAGAGAGAGGAGACAGAGAGAGGGGGGGTAGGGAGGTAGGTGTGTTTGAGTGTGTATTGAAGGGGGGGAGGAGGTGGGAGAGAGGGAGGGGATAGCGAGGGTGTGTGGGGATGGCGAGGGTGTATGGGGGGATTATAGAGGGACTGTTACATGCATATGGTCGGGAGGCAGCGTGTTTACAGTCTCTGCTCTGTTGGGAGGGGGTGGGGGTTAGTGAGTTGTCTCCGTGTAGGTAGAGCGGAGTGTTTTTCACACTTTTGTGTCAGAACCTAATTCCCACATGAGCCTCCCATTTCCCTTGATATTCGTTTCAGTTTGTTACCTTATATCCAAGACTAACTATTAAAAAGCAATAACACTGTACACCAATTGACTGACTGACTTTGTGAGAGGCTTTACCTTACCGCCAATTTCAAAACCCGTAGCACAAACAGGTGTTAAGTACTGTTGACATTGATGGGTAGGCCTGCTGTCTCCATCCACGCCGCTGCCAGGCGTAGGTCCCTCCAACTTGTCACTATATATCTCCAGTATTCTGCTCCTTAATCCTCTTAGCACCGATATAGTTCAATGCCACACGTTTAGAATCACTTCTTCACTATCCTATTCACTATTTGTTATGATCTTCACTATCACATCTAGTTGTGTACACTCTGACCATCAGTGGCCCACGTGCTTGTCCTGGCACAGATGTTGTACCCCTGATCTTGTCTAATATGCACTATCGGACACTATCCATAAGTTTTCTAGTTTCAAAGTGGTGTGTTGCACTTTGTATTATCACTGAACACCGAATTTTCCGTGTATCCCTCTGATGTCCCGAGATATGAAGCCTTATTAACGAGCGCGGCCAACGGCGACTCGGCACCCTCCCTCCCTTACGACTCCCTTACGACTTACGACTTTACGACTCCCTTACGACTGTGTGTGTGTGTGTGTGTGTGTGTGTGTGTGTGTGTGTTTACTAGTTGTGTTTTTGCGGGGGTTGAGCTTTGCTCTTTCGGCCCGCCTCTCAACTGTCAATAAACTGTTTACTATTTTTTTTTTCCCCACACCACACACACACACACACCACAGGAAGCAGCCCGTGACAGCTGACTAACTCCCAGGTACCTATTTACTGCTAGGTAACAGGGGCACTTAGGGTGAAAGAAACTTTGCCCATTTGTTTCTGCCTCGTGCGGGAATCGAACCCGCGCCACAGAATTACGAGTCCTGCGCGCTATCCACCAGGCTACGTAGCCCCTACGTGTGTGTGTGTGTGTGTGTGTGTGTGTGTGTGTGTGTGTGTGTGTGTGTGTGTGTGTGTGTGTGTGTGTGTGTGTGTTTACTAGTTGTGTTTACTAGTTGTGTTTTTGCGGGGGTTGAGCTTTGCTCTTTCGGCCCGCCTCTCAACTGTCAATCAACTGTTTACTAACTATTTTTTTTTTCCCCACACCACACACCCCAGGAAGCAGCCCGTGACAGCTGACTAACTCCCAGGTACCTATTTACTGCTAGGAAACAGGGGCACTTAGGGTGAAAGAAACTTTGCCCATTTGTTTCTGCCTCGTGCGGGAATCGAACCCACGCCACAGAATTACGAGTCCTGCGCGCTATCCACCAGGCTACGTGTGTGTGTGTGTGTGTGTGTGTGTACTCACCTAGTTGTGTCTGCAGGATCGAGCATTGACTCTTGGATCCCGCCTTTCGTGCATCGGTTGTTTACAGCAATGACTCCTGTCCCATTTCCCTATCATACCTGGTTTTAAAATTATGAATAGTATTTGCTTCCACAACCTGTTCCTGAAGTGCATTCCATTTCCCCACTACTCTCATGCTAAAAGAAAACTTCCTAACATCTCTGTGACTCATCTGAGTTTCAAGCTTCCATCCATGACCTCTCGTTCTGTTACTATTCCGTGTGAACATTTCGTCTATGTCCACTCTGTCAATTCCTCTGAATATCTTATACGTTCCTATCATGTCCCCCCTCTCCCTTCTTCTTTCTAGAGTCGTAAGGCACAGTTCCCTCAGGCGCTCTTCATACCCCATCCCTCGTAGCTCTGGGACGAGTCTCGTTGCAAACCTCTGAACCTTTTCCAGTTTCATTATATGCTTCTTCAGATGGGGACTCCATGATGAGGCGGCATACTCTAAGACTGGCCTTACGTAGGCAATGTAAAGCGCCCTAAATGCCTCCTTACTTAGGTTTCTGAATGATGTTCTAACTTTTGCCAGTGTAGAGTACGCTGCTGTCGTTATCCTATTAATATGTGCCTCAGGAGATAGATTAGGTGTTACGTCCACCCCCAGGTCTCTTTCACGCGTCGTTACAGGTAGGCTGTTCCCCTTCATTGTGTACTGTCCCTTTGGTCTCCTATCTCCTAGTCCCATTTCCATAACTTTACATTTGCTCATGTTGAATTCTAGTAGCCATTTCTCTGACCATCTCTACAATCTGTTCAGGTCTTCTTGGAGGATCCTGCAATCCTCATCTGTCACAACTCTTCTCATCAACTTTGCATCATCCGCAAACATCGACATGTAGGACTCTACGCCTGTAAACATGTCGTTAACATATACAAGAAATAGAATTGGTCCCAGCACCGATCCTTGTGGTACTCCACTTGTTACTGTTCGCCAGTCCGACTTCTCGCCCCTTACCGTAACTCTTTGGCTCCTTCCTGTTAGGTAGTTCCTTATCCATTCTAGGACCTTTCCCCTCACCCCCGCCTGCCTCTCGAGCTTGAACAGCAGTCTCATGTGCGGTACTGTATCAAAGGCTTTTTGGCAGTCCATAAATATGCAGTCTGCCTAACCATCTCTGTCCTGTCTTATCCTCGTTATTTTATCATAGAATTCCAGAAGGTTTGTTAGGCACGATTTCCCTGTCCAGAACCCATGTTGATGTTTGTTCACAAACCTAATGTTCTCCAGGTGTGCAACCAGTCGTAGCCTAATTATTCTTTCCAGTATTTTACAGGGGATGCTTGTCAGTGATACAGGTCTGTAGTTAAGTGCCTCCTCCCTATCTCCTTTCTTGAAGATCGGCATGACATTTGCCTTCTTCCAGCAACTGGGCAATTCTCCTGACATAAGTGACTCATTAAAGATCATTGCCAGAGGCACGCTGAGGGCCTGTGCTGCTTCTTTTAGTATCCACGGTGATACTGTGTCTGGTCCAACTTCTTTAGTTGCATCTAGAGTCGTCAACTGTTTCATTACCTCCTCTGCTGTCACCTCTATATCTGATAGTCTTTCATCTAGGGTAACCCCTTCCAACAATGGGAGCTGCTCAGGCTCGGTAGTGAACACTCCATGGAAACTGGCATTCAGTGCCTCGCAGATTTCCTTGTCACTTTCAGTATATGCCCCCTCTGTCTTCCTTAGTCTTGTCACTTGGTCGTTCACCGACATTTTTCTTCTTATATGACTGTGTGTGTGTGTGTGTGTGTGTGTGTGTGTGTGTGTGTGTGTGTGTGTGTGTGTGTGTGTGTGTGTGTGTGTGTGTGTGTGTGTGTACTCACATATTTGTACTCACCTATTTGTGCTTGCGGGGGTTGAGCTTTGGCTCTTTGGTCCCGCCTCTCAACTGTCAATCAACTGGTGTACAGATTCCTGAGCCTGCTGGGCTCTATCATATCTACATTTAAAACTGTGTATGGAGTCAGCCTCCACCACATCACTGCCTAATGCATTCCATCCGTTAACTACTCTGACACTAAAAAAGTTCCTTCTAACGTCTCAGTGGCTCATGTGAGTACTCAGTTTCCACCTGTGTCCCCTTGTTCGCGTCCCACCAGTGTTGAATAGTTTATCCTTGTTTACCCGGTCGATTCCTCTGAGGATTTTGTAGGTTGTGATCATGTCTCCCCTTACTCTTCTGTCTTCCAGTGTCGTAAGGTGCATTTCCCGCAGCCTTTCCTCGTAACTCATGCCTCTTAGTTCTGGGACTAGTCTAGTGGCATACCTTTGGACTTTTTCCAGCTTCGTCTTGTGCTTGACAAGGTACGGGCTCCATGCTGGGGCCGCATACTCCAGGATTGGTCTTACATATGTGGTGTACAAGATTCTGAATGATTCCTTACACAGGTTCCTGAACGCTGTTCTGATGTTAGCCAGCCTCGCATATGCCGCAGACGTTATTCTTTTTATGTGGGCTTCAGGAGACAGGTTTGGTGTGATATCAACTCCTAGATCTTTCTCTCTGTTCGTTTCATTAAGTACTTCATCTCCTATTCTGTATCCTGTGTTTGGCCTCCTATTTCCACCACCTAGTTTCATTACTTTGCATTTACTCGGGTTGAACTTCAACAGCCATTTGTTGGACCATTCACTCAGTCTGTCTAGGTCATCTTGTAGCCTCCTACTATCGTCCTCAGTTTCAATCCTCCTCATAATTTTTGCATCATCGGCAAACATTGAGAGAAACGATTCTATACCCTCTGGAAGATCATTTACATATATCAGAAACAGTATAGGTCCAAGGACTGACCCCTGCGGTACTCCACTCGTAACGTCTCGCCAATCTGAGACCTCACCCCTCACACTGACTCGTTGTCTCCTGTTACTTAGGTACTCCTGTATCCAACGGAGTACCTTCCCTTTCACTCCAGCCTGCATCTCCAGTTTTTTCACTAGCCTCTTGTGTGGCACTGTGTCAAAGGCTTTCTGACAATCCAAAAATATGCAGTCTGCCCACCCTTCTCTTTCTTGCCTTATTTTTGTTGCCTGGTCGTAGAATTCAAGTAACCCTGTGAGGCAGGACCTGCCATCCCTGAATCCATGTTGATGCTGTGTTACAAAGTTCTTTCGCTCCAGATGTTCCACTAGCTTTCTTCGCACAATCTTCTCCATCAACTTGCATGGTATGCAGGTTAGGGACACTGGTCTGTAATTCAGTGCCTCCTGTCTATCCCCTTTCTTGTATATCGGGACTACGTTAGCTGCTTTCCAAATTTCTGGCAGTTCCCCTGTTGCCAGTGATTTGTTATACACCATGGAGAGCGGGAGGCACAGTTCTTCTGCTCCTTCCTTTAGTATCCAAGGGGAGATTCCATCTGGACCTATAGCCTTTGTCACATCCAATTCTAGTAAACACTTCCTTACTTCCCCGCTGGTAATCTCAAACTCTTCCAGTGGTTCCTGGTTAGCTATTCCCTCTCTTATCTCTGGGATTTCTCCTTGCTCCAAGGTGAAGACCTCCTGGAATTTCTTATTCAGTTCCTCACACACTTCCTTGTCGTTTGTAGTGAATCCTTCTTCCCCTAACCTTAATTTCATAACCTGTTCCTTTACTGTTGTTTTTCTCCTGATGTGGCCTATTGTCTTTCTGCCTCTCTTCTCATCCTAACATATTCATTCCTGGCATTCTGGTATCTTTCTCTGCTCTCCAGTGTCCTGTTATTCCTATAGTTTCTCCATGCCCTTTTACTTTGCTGCTTAGCTAGCCTACATCTCTGATTAAACCATGGGTTTCTCATCTTCATTTCACTGTTTTCCTTTTGGACTGGGACAAACTTGTTTGCTGCAGCCTTGCATTTTTGCGTGATGTATTCCATCATATCTTGGGCCGTCTTTTCCCTGAGCTCTGTTTCCCATGCTATATCTGCTAGGCATTTTCTTATCTCCTCATAGTTTCCCTTTCGGTATGCTAACCTTTTGGTTTCGGTATCCCTTCTCGAGTTCAATAACCCTTCTTCAATCAGGTACTCAAACACCAATACACTGTGGTCGCTCATTCCTACTGGGTCCTCAAAACTGATTTCTCTTATGTCAGAGTCGTTCAGGGTGAAAACCAGGTCGAGTCTCGCTGGTTCGTCGTTTCCTCTCATCCTTGTGGGTTCACTGACATGCTGGGTTAAGAAGTTTCTAGTCGCCACCTCCAGTAGTTTGGCTCTCCACGTATCCTCGCCTCCATGCGGTTCCTTGTTCTCCCAATCAATCCTGCCGGGATTGAAGTCCCCCATGATGAGCAGGTGGGATCTATTTCTACATGCAGAAGAGGCTGCCCTCTCAATTATAGTGTTAACTGCCATGTTGTTGCTTTCGTACTCTTGACTGGGTCTTTTGTCATTTGGTGGAGGATTATATATTACTGCTACTACTATCCTTGGTCCTCCCATTGTCATGGTGCCTGCTATGTAGTCTCTGAAACCCTCACAGCCCGGGATAGCCATCTCCTTAAAACTCCATTCCTTTCTCATGAGTAGGGCCACTCCTCCTCCTCCCCTACCTTCCCTCTCTTTCCTTATTATTGTGTACTCCTGGGGAAACACGGCATTCGTTATGATTCCAGAGAGTTGTGTGTGTGTGTGTGTGTGTGTGTGTGTGTGTGTGTGTGTTTGTGTGTGTGTGTGTGTGTGTGTGTGTGTGTGTGTGTGTGTGTGTGTGTGATTGTGTGTGTGTGTGATTGTGTGTGTGTGTGTGTGTGTGTGTGTGTGTGTGTGTGTGTGTGTGTGTGTGTGTGTGTGTGTGTGTGTGTGTGTGTGTGTGTGTGTGTGTGTGTGAGTGTGTGTGTGTATGTGTGTGTGTGTGTGTGTGTGTGTACTCACCTATTTGTGCTTCCAAGATCGAGCATTGACTCTTGGATCCTCCTTTCCAGCCATCGGTTGTTTACAGCAATGACTCCTGTCCCATTTCCCTATCATACCTAATTTTAAAATTATGAATAGAGTTTTCTTACACAACCTGTTCCCCAAGTGCATTCCATTTTTCCACTACTCTCACATTAAAATAAAACTTCCTAACATCTCTGTGATTCATATGAGTTTCCAGTTTCCACTCATGTCACTTCGCTCTGTTATTATTACATGTGAACATTTCATGTTTCCCCTTTGTCAATTCTCCTGAGTATTTTATATGTCCCTATCATATCTTCTCTCTCCCTTCTTTTCTCTAGTGTCGTAAGGTTCAGACGCTCTTCATATCCCATTCCTCGTAACTCTGGGACAAGCCTCGTCGCAAACCTCTGAACCTTCTCCAGTTTCCTTATGTGTTTCTTCAGGTGGGGACTCCATGATGGCGCGGCATACTCTAAGATTGGTCTCACGTAGGCAGTGTAAAGCGCCCTAAAAGCCTCCTTACTTAGGTTTCTGAATGAAGTTCTAATTTTTGCCAATATAAGTACGCTGCTGTCGGTATCCTATTTATATGTGCCTCAGGAGTTAGATTAGGTGTTACGTCCACTCTCAGGTCTTTTTCTCGAATCATTACAGGTAGGCAGTTCCCCTTCATTCTGTACTGTCTCTTTGATCGCCTATCACCTGATCCCATTTCCATAACTTTACATTTACTCGTGTTGAACTCCAGTAGCCATTTCCCAGACCATCTCTGTAACCTGTTTAAGTCCTCTTAGAGGATCCTACAATCCTCATCTGTCACAACTCTTCACATTAATTTTGAGTCATCCGCAAACATTGACATGTTGGATTCCACTCCTATAAACATATCATTTACGTAAATTAGAAAGAGGATTGGCCCCAGCACCGATCCTTGAGGTATTCCACTCGTTACTGTTCGCCAGTCCGACTTCTCGCCCCTTACCATTACCGTTCGGCTCTTTCGTGTTAGGTAGTTCCTTACCCATGCGCTAGGGCCTTTCCACTTACTCCTGCCTGCCTCTCAAGTTTGTATAGCAGTCTCATTTGCGGTACTGTATCAAATGCCTTTTGGCAGTCAAGAAATATGCAGTCTGCCCAGCCTTCTCTGTCCTGCCTTATCCTTGTTACTTTATCATATAATTCTAAAAGGTTTGTTTGGCATGATTTCCCTGTCTAGAACCCATGTTGGTGCTTGATTACAAACCCAATGCTCTTCAGGTGCTCAACAAGTCTTAGCCTAATTATTCTTTCAAGTATTTTGCAGGGGATGTTTGTCAGTGATACGGGTCTGTAGTTAAGTGCCTCCTCCCTATCGCCTTTCTTGAAAATCGGTACGGCATTTGCCTCCTTCCACATCTGGGCAATTCCCCTGACATAAGTGACTCATTAAAGATCATTGCCAGAGGCACGCTGAGAGCCTGCGCTGCCTCTTTTAGTATCCGGCCAGGGAGCCGGTCGGCCGAGCGGACAGCACGCTGGACTTGTGATCCTGTGGTCCTGGGTTCGATCCCAGGCGCCGGCGAGAAACATTAAGCAGAGTTTCTTTCACCCTATGCACCTGTTACCTAGCAGTAAAATAGGTACCTGGGTGTTAGTCAGCTGTCACGGGCTGCTTCCTGGGGGTGGAGGCCTGGTCGAGGACCGGGCCGCGGGGACACTGAAATGCCCCGAAATCATCTCAAGATAACCATCTCAAGAAGATCCACGGTGATACTTTGTCTGGTCCAACCGCTTTAGTTGCATCCAGTGTTGTCATCTGTTTCATCATCTGTCTCTGCTGTCACCTCTATATCTGATAGTCTTTCATCTAGGGTAATCTCTTCTAACAATGGGAGCCGCTCAGGCTCGGTTGTGAACACTCCATGGAAACTTGCATTCAGTACTTCGCAGATTTCCTTGTCACTTTCTGTATATGCCCCTTCTGTTTTCCTCAGCCTTGTCACTTGGTTATTTACCGACATCTTCCTTCTTATATGGCTATGTAGTAATTTTGGTTGCTTTTTTGCTTTGATTGCAATATCATTCTCATAATTTCCTTCCGACTCTCGCCTTATGTTAATGTAATCGTTCCTAGCTCTGTTGCATCTAATCCTGTTGTCCTCTGTCCTTTGTCTTCTGTACTTCCTCCACTCCCTCCTGCTTCTCACTTTTGCTTCCTGACACTGTCTATTAAACCATAGGATATTATATTCCCTCTTATTTTTCCCTTTACTGTTGGAATAAATCTCTCTTCAGCCTCCTTGCATTTCCATATGACTTGGTTCACACATACCTTGCACTGTTTTTCCTTTAATTTCTTCCTCCCACTGCACTTCTCCCAGGTAGTCCTTTATCCTTCTGTAGTCCCCTTTTCTGTAATCAAGTCTTCTTTCCCGGACCTCTTGTCCTTTGGTCATAATTTTAAGTTCCTTCATGTAGTCAAAGACTAGGGCACAATGGACACGGGCTCGTAGTGGTATTTCATGTTCCAAATACTCGATGTATTCTACATTCTCGGAGAAAATGAGGTCTAATTGGCTGGGCGTATCCCCTCCTCTTTCCCTAGTGTCTTCCTTCACATGCTGTGTTAGGAAATTCCTGTCAATAACGTCTACCAGCTTCGTTCCCCAGGTCTCCTCCCCGCCATGGGGATTCCCTTTTTCCCAATCTATCTTTCCGTGATTCAGGTTCCCCATGACCAGTAGCTTTGCTCTCATTCTATGCGCTATTGTCGCTGCCCTCTGCAGTTCATCTATACATGCCTTGTTGCTGTCCTCATACTCCTGCCTGGACCTTCTACTGTTTGGTGGGGGATTGTAGAATATCAAGGTTACAATCTTCTTCCCAGCCACTGTCAGAGTTCCATGTATGGAGCTCGTACTTTCATTGGTACCCGGATTTTCCAGCTCATCAAACTTCCATTTCCGCTTTATTAGGAGTGCCACTCCCTCTCCCTGTCTCTGTGTCCTTTCTTTTCTTATCACCTGGTACCCCTCTGAAATGATTGCATCCAAGATCATGCCATTTATTTTAGTTTCCAATATTGCCACTATGTCTGGGTCTGCCTCACTAACTCTTTCTTTTATCTCTTCTGCTTTATTGGATACCCCATGAGCATTGGTGTACCAAACCTTGAGACTCTTCTTGGAAACTCTGGTGCCAGAGTCCCCCCTTTCACCGTGGGTCTGGGGGGGACTGGGGGGACGGGGGGGTGTCTGGGGGGCGAATGGGGGTTTTGGGTGGTTTCTGGGGGGTGCTAGGGGGGTGCTGGGAGTGCCTGGTAGGCGAATGGGGTCTGGGCATCTAGGGAGTAGGAAGGGCATAATGGGTCTGAAAGTTAGGGAGGGTCTAAATGGCATAGGGGGGTTGAGAAGTAGAGTGAGACCGAGAGTCAGATAGAGATTGAGAGGTTGGTGGTGAGAGGGATATTGACGGTAGAGGGCTGAGACGAGAATGGAGCATGGGTGCTGGGAGTGGAAGAGAGGGTATATTAGTTAGGGGGGAATCGGGGGTAGGTGGGGGTTTTGGGGTAGAAGAGGGGAAGAGGGAGATGGGGGAAGGTGTTAGGAGGTCACAAGGTGAGGGGGGTTAAATGTGGGCTGGGGGTGCATAAGAGGGGTGAGGGTTGGGTGGGGTTTGGGGGTGAGTGGAATAGGGGTGCAGTGGAAGCTGGGATGGAGCAGATGGAATTGAAGGCAATGAGGTAGAATGAGCAGGGGAGTAGGAAAGTGTAGTAGGGGAGGGGGATGGGAAAGTGGGTTTGGGGAGGGCATGGCTTGACCCACTGGGGTCGATGACAGGTTTGATGTAGCAGGGGCAGAGGAGTCGTTGGGGAGGTGCAAATGTGGAAGGGGCAGGGAGGTTTTGGGGGGCTGTGGCAGAGGGGGGGGGGAGCTGAGGCAGGGGGGAGGTATAGGAGGGCTGAGTTGGGGAGGATGTGACCTGGGAGGTGAGGCTATCTGAGAAGCTAGTGTAACAAACTAGGCTGTTGTAAGAATTATCCAGAGTGGTTTATCGACAAAAGAGAATGGGAAGCTAAGCCCGCATGGTGACCTGAGAACCTGACCACAGGGGAATTCGCGGTGGAAATAACCGACGCTTTGTTCATAGCTGCGTATAATGAACCATCCTATAGTATTCAGTAATTTAGAGAAATTAGCCTTTATTCATTTTGCATTAAAATTGTATTGTATAATAGTACTGGATACAATATCAAGAGTATTCTAATTATTGAGTTTAAGTCACCATCAGTGACGTCACGAATCAGATCTAACTTGTAAGGCGGAGTGACCGGCGGTCATAGGTCAGCAGGGTTGACAGGTCTACTATTTCTCAAAGTTCAATTATCCATTTTTGGGGGATCGGGAACAGCTTTGCCGTTAGATGTTTGTGTAATTTAATTTCAGTAAAATAATTCAACCAGTCTGGATCAATTCAGTACAAACAGAGGTTAATTGTTATAACTTAAACCTTGCTAGTAACTTGGTGAAACTTTGACTAGGCGGAAGGTTACAATGCTCTGTCTGGGGTAGACAAGACAAGGGAGAGATCAATGTGGAGACAAGAGCAACTGGGATAAGAGGTCAACCATCTTACCTCTCCCCAAGACCAGCCCAACATCTTTAGCTGGTTGCCCAAGGTATAGTTGCTATTGTTATGTATAGAAATAGTCTCATTTGCCATTCAGGTCAAGTAGGGAGTGTTAAAGTGACAGGGAGTGAACATATTTAGATTTTGTTTTAGTTTTTCTTTTAATAAATTAAATTTGTTAATATTTTGCATTTTATTATTTCCATGTGTTTTATGTGTAAACTTGTCCTGGTCACGGGGTCCACACGAGGCAGAGTTGGATTGGGCGCCGATTCTAACATCGAATCATTCCCGTGTAATTAATTTCACACTCTTAAGTTTCCACGGTCATCGGTTATAGTGGGGATCAAGCCCCAAGGTTGAGTAATTAGCGTGATCGATCCAGACCTCGATCATTGCTCTTGTGTTACTGGTCTGGTGGTGGCAGCGTAGAGGCGACTCTAGGGTTTTGCTCAAAGCCTAGGTCACGTCATACTGGGTGTAGAATCCTAAGTCGGTCAATCGTCTTAGGACCACGTGGCGTGGAGTTGGCTTTGGTAAACGTTTTGGAGTCCCTTGGTAGAGAATAAAAAGTAAGAATACGGGTAGAGGGAGTAGAAGGAAAGAGAAGTAGTCAGAGAGAAACCCCCAACCTGTGTTACAATGGTGCACAGCGGTGGTTTCAACAATTTTGTTTGAAATTGTTGAAAGGCTCACGCGTCTAGCCGTTCGAACACGTGCGCGGATGCTAAGGAGACAGCCGCGGGCCAGGATTAGCAGTGCGCCCCACAACAGTGCGTTTGAGTGGGGATTGGCGAATCTTGGGTCATGCGGGCTGATATGATTAAGGTTTAGTTAGTAAGATTAGGCTGTTAAAATAGATTTATTGAAAAGGAGACCGCTCCGAGTTGATTGGACTGGGTACCATACTCGACCCATTGCAATTAATTCAGAGGTGTTGGGAGCCGCCATACTCTCAACAGCAGTTCCTTGAGGGCTGTCGGGGGCGGATATATCTGTGGGACGCCAGTAGATAGTCCGAGGGCGTTATTAGACGACCCAAAACGCTAGGAAAAACGGAAATCCGTGAAGGGCGTTGCGGCCTCCGAGGGACGGACTAGTAACCTACCTAGCAGCGATTCAACAACTAAGTGATCGCACACTTAGTGGAGGTTGAGTCGTCCCTAGTCATAATTGTTGCTGAAAGCTGCGTGTCGCTCTGTTGGAACCTAGATAGTCGAGGCCCCTAGGCTAGGTGTGGTACGGCGAGCCGGTAAGGACAATTATAAGATTAAGTCGAGTGCATTTTTTAATTAAGTATACTTCAATTTATAAAGTAATTTCCGTTTATTTTCGTAGTTCTAGAGATTAATTTTTTTTTCCCTTACATTCAATCCCCGGTTAAAAATTTTTTTTATCAAAGTGTTTAGCATTTTCTTGCATTGCATTTTCCTGTTGTATTAGTCTAAGTCAGAGGCGTTGTTGCTAGAGTGTAGTTAATCCTCTGGACTTAGGGCTATTGGTCGGTCACGATAGATAAGTGAAGGAGTTTAAGGGATAGTAAGTTGCGTGTAAATGCTTAATAGAGTCCGTGGAATATTTCTAAGTATTTTGGGATAAGTTTTCGGCTAAGTCAACGTCGGAAAGTCGTTAACTGTAATTAATTTGTATTCGTGGGTCACGTGTATGTTCTGGGCGTCATTAGGATTCTCCAGTCGATGCGAGTGATAGTTTCTAGTTTTTACCAGTAAGACGGTAAAATTGTGTTTGTAGACTTAGAATTCTGTTTTCAGTAGAAACGTAGGTGGAAAATTTTCTAAGTCCAGCTTGGGCTAGAATCTGACTTTTTGGCGGAAATTCTAATTTTCATGTTTTGTGTATATTCTAGGGTCAGTATTACTCTCTAGTGCTCGCAAGGGACGTAATTCTGTTCGTAAAGCATTAAACAGTGATAATTACATTTTTGCCGAATTTAGTTATTTTTCGAGAAAATCGTGTTGTAATTTTGTCAGAGTCCATTTGAGGTGAAAATCTCGGATTTTGACGAAAATTCGAATTAGTGAGTGTTGAAACCGCCCGAAGTGTCAGTATTGTTCTGCATACAACGTCAGTAGTAAATAATAACTTATTTATATCTGGAAACGAGAAACCCAAATTTTTGTGAATTAAAGGAGTTTTGTGATATTTGGGGTGATAGAAATTTTTTTCCCTCGGCGTCAGGAAAATTGGCAGAGTCCAGCAATTGAGTAAAAACGCAGTTTTTTTTATAAAAAGTTAATTTTGGTAAGCAAATATATGTCCTGGGTGTCTATATTAATCGCTAGAGCGGTTTATTAACGTAAAACTAGTTATTTTCCTTCAGAACAAAAATTTTGATTTTTCAGCGTTTAAGCGAAAAAGCGCGGGACTTAGTTTTTTCAGCGCAGCTGGTCCCGCTCCATCAGTCATCAGGGGCCACGCTGCTCACTTCAAGTGCGCTTAGTATTCAAATTCAGTAAATATTCTTTATTAATCCATCACGAGTGCTGCGCGTTAGTTGCGTTATCATTTAAATTGTTTTATATACATTAGATTCTTTAATTTTTTTAACGTAAAGGACTTAGGTTTCAGCAATAGAACTACGGGATATTTCACGGTCAGACACGAGTGCGGGGCAGACACTCATTCATTGGATTCACTTCAGCGATTCTCTCGATAAATCGTTGTATTTCCTATTTTGGGAATTTAGTAGTTTTCTCTTAGAAAAGAGTTGCGATTTTTTTTTTATTTTTATTTGTGTAAGATCACGGTTGTAGTGAGTCCGGGTCGAGGGTGTACTAAAGGGTAGTTTAGAAGAGACGTGGCACACCAGGAATCACAGAAAATGTTTAACCCAGATAATGACCAGTCAGTGGGGACCAGTGGGAGTGGAAGTGGAAGTGTAGAGGACAGCACCTCTTCCGACACCACTGGGGACCACCTAGGTACACCTCATCCGTCACTACAACAACCCCAACCCCATCCTCAATTCCCATACCAACCCCATCCTCAATTCCCATACCAACCCCATCCTCAGTTCCCATACCAACCCTTCCCCCAACCCCAGGCCACTCCATACCCATTCCAACCCCAGGCCACCCCATACCCATACCCATTCCAACCCCAGGCCACCCCATACCCATACCCATTCCAACCCCAGGCCACCCCATACCCATACCCATTCCAACCCCAGGCCACCCCATACCCATACCCATTCCAACCCCAGGCCACCCCATACCCATACCCATACCCATTCCAGCCCCAGGCCACCCCATACCCACCCCAACCTCAATCCACACCCCAGCCTGAGGTCACCCACACCATACCTCAACCCCAACCTCAATCCACACCCCAACCCGAGGCCACCCACACCATACCTCAACCCCAACCTCCATCCACACCCCAACCCCAGGCCACCCACACCATACCTGAACCCCAACCCCAGGCCGCCACAGCCTTAGACAGGCAGATGCGCACGGAGACGCCGGGCACTCAGTTGTCGCCATACGTAGAGGCGTTAAGTAAAGGCGAGGGAGCCAAGCCGAGGAACTGTGGCGCGGGTTCATCAGGCGGGAAGCAGCCCACAGCTGCAAGTTCGAGCCACCCTGCGCGGGGTACCAACAGAGATCCGCGGAGGTGTTACTCCTGCTGGAAGCGCGGGCATATACAGAGGGATTGCGAAGTCACTCCTACGAAAGCATGAAAGCAGGCTCCTAGTGATGGTAGGCCTACTTTTGAGGTGAAAGTGGAAGGTGTGAGATTGACAGCTTTTGTTGATACAGGAAGCCAGGCAACGGTAATTAAAAAGTCAGCCTTCAGCAATTTTAAGTATGCACGTCTTCAACGTTGCGCAAAGACATTAACAGCAGTCAATGGGGAAAAGATTGAGATCGTAGGTCAAGGTACAGTTAATTTTGAGATTGATGGGGAATTGCAGCCTCACACATGTACGATCGTAGAGAACCTTGATTTTCCTGGTCACATCTTAATGGGAACTGATTTTCTGTCGCGATTTGATTATTCCTTGTCTGCTCAAAAAGGGGCTAGGAACTGCAGGTTGCAGTTGGGACAGACTTCCTACCCAGTGGAGATGATCGACCATCCCCCAGTTGTAGCTTCAATTAAGAGGAAGCTGAAATATAATGCGCACTATCCAAAATTGATTTTTAAGTCTCTTCCAGACACAGTTAAGAGGTCATGCGCATTGCATGCATTGACCAAACAGAGTTGCCCACCACATTCTGTGAAATTTATTAAAGTAGCCGTGGGACGTCACATACAACCAGGTACCACCCTTCAGGTGGCTGGGAGATGTGATAGTTTATTAATTCCTCATCACTTAGTTGTAGTGCTCGATAAAGGTGCACTCATTCCAGTTGTCAATCTTTCACATAAGACTTTTCGCTTCAGGGCAGGTGATAGGGTATCTCAGGGAACCATGGTGGAGGACACAAATCTTTCACCATGAGTCAGCTGAGACGCCAGCCGTCACTGCACAATGTAGTGCACTGAATATGTTGAACACTAAAACACCATCCAAAGTACAATACGAGACGAGAAATGTTGCACAGAATGTAGAGGAAGTAGAAAAATTAATATCAGGACTTGATTTGCAACATGTTACACAGGCGGATAGGAAGGCACTGAGAGGAGTTTTACGAAAATTCCCGAAATTGTTTGCGACAGAGGATGACCAGATTGGTCTCCTTGATAAGATTGAGCACACCATTCCAACTGGTGACCATTTGCCTGTGTACACAAGACAGTGGAGGTTGCCGGAACAGGCAAAGAACATTATCAGGGAGGAGTGCCAGAAAATGTTGAGACAGGGCGTGATAGAGCCTAGTACGTCACCATGGCTCTCTCCTGGTGTGCTAGTTCGGAAACCGGACGGTAGTTATCGTTTCTGTGTTGACTACCGGAAGGTGAACGAATTAACTAAGGGTGATGTGTATCCGTTGCCCCGAATACAGGAGATAATAGATCAATTTGGTGCTGCTAAGTATTTCTCAACTCTTGACGCAAAATCGGCGTATTGGGCGATTCCGGTGGCAGAACAGGATAGGGAAAAAACAGCATTCTCGGATGGTAGGCACACTTATCAATTCTGTAGGATGCCGTTTGGTTTGAAGACAGCGCCTTCGTCGTTTCAGAGGGCCATCAACTTTATCCTTAGTCCGGTACTGGGTAGGCATTCTTTAGCATACCTGGATGATGTTGTGATATATTCCAGGACGTTTGAGGAACACCTGCAGGACTTGACTGAGACTTTGAAGTTGTTAGATCAGGCAGGTTTCAGGCTGAATGTTCAGAAGTGCACCCTGGCGGCTCAGAAATTCAAATTTCTGGGGTTCCAGGTGTGCCCAGACGGTATCCGACCTGACCCAGATTCTTGCCGCGCCATTGCTGACATACCTACTCCAAGGACAGCAAAGGACGTGCGTAGGTTTTTGGGGGCGGCCGGATATTTTCGTCGTCATATTGAAGGTTTCGCTGGCATTTCAGCACCCCTGACTGATCTGACAAAGAAAAATGCGAAGTTTGTGTGGAAATCTGAACATGACGAGGCCTATCGCAAACTGAAAGACCAACTAATCACGACACCGGTATTGGCTATTCCTGATTTTGAGAAAGAGTGGGAAGTGCACACTGACGCCAGCGGTATTGCTATTGGCGGGTGCTTAATTCAGCGAGACGCAGATAATTTACCCCATCCAGTAGCCTATTTCAGTAGGAAGGTCAAAGGACCTGAAGTTCGTTATTCAGCTACGGATCGGGAGGCACTGGCAGTAGTAGAATCAGTTAGGTATTTCGAGCCTTACCTATTTCAGCGGCATTTTGTAATCTACACAGACCATCGAGCATTAACACACATATTTAAAAAGCGAACGAAATGCCCACGAATGTCACGCTGGTCTCACGAACTTTCGGCCCACTCATTCCAGATCTTGTACAAGCCTGGTCCAGCACATGTTGTGCCAGACACGCTAAGTAGAAATATAGCGGCAGTTCAAATTAATGAAAATATTGAAACCATTCCATCAGATAAAATGAGAGAATACCAGATGAACGAGCCTAGATGGAAAGAGATTATTGAGTATTTAGAGGGAGGAAAATACCCGAAAAAGAAAAAGAATTTACCTATTCATGATTTTGAGATGAAACAGGGCGTCCTGTATTATGTTAATAGCCAGAATGATAGGGCAGTATTTCAGCTAGTTATTCCGGACGCGTTGCGGTCATCAGCGTTAAAGCTTGCACATGCTTCAAAAATTGCAGGGCATCCAGGGATCTTTAAAACGCACTTAAAAGCAAAGTCTCTATTTTATTTTCCAGGATTACTTTCTGAGGTAATCAATTTCGTGAAGTCGTGCCCTCGTTGCCAGAGGAGGAAAGGTACCCTTAAGGTACAAGCCCCACTTCAGGAATTTCCTGAAATTCGTGAACCGTTAGATCGTGTGGGGGCCGATCTGATTGATTTACACCACAGTCATTCAGGTAACAGATATGTGTTGGTGCTAGTTGACCATCTGTCTAGATACACTACACTAGTTGCATTACCTCAGAAGGATTCTCGTACGGTTGCAGATGCGTTCTTGAGTAGGTTCGTTACTATATTCGGACCTCCTAAAGTTTTAGTCTCTGACCGGGGTCAAGAATTCAATGGGAATATATTTAGAGAAGTTTGTAAGATTTTAGAGACAACTTCGGCTTTTACAACGGCCTACCACCCACAAGCAAACGGAATGACGGAACGGACTAATCGTTCAGTCAAGGATATGCTTGCAATCCTTGCTGAACATGATGCAAACACCTGGGATGAACACCTACCCTATGTTCAGTTCGCCTTGAATACTGCCATCCACCAATCAATTAACACCCAACCACTTCATTTGTTTACTGGTAATTCATGCAATTTCCCGTCAGGTCTGCTTAACAGACATAATGTTGCATACGGGGAGGACTATCCTTCAGAGGTCCTTGGTAAAATGAGAAATGCATGGAATATTGCAGCCGAAGCGTCCAAGAAGGCACGGACTCGGTATGCTCATTTTTATGACAAGAAAGTGCGCCCTCTTGAGTTGAAGGAAGGAAGCCTCGTATTGAGAGTGAATGAGGCTGCGCCCGCCAATCAGAGCAGGAAACTAGCTCCGAGGTGGCGAGGACCATATAGAGTAATTAAAAGGGCGGGGCCGGTTAATCTTGTTATAAAAGGAGTGTTCGAGGACCAGGTGGAAAGGACAATTCATGTGAATAAATTGAAACATTATCATGCTAGAGAGGAATTAGAACTGCCTTCAGCGGGTCTAGTTCTTGACTCAGCAGTGCTGACTCATGGCTTCACCGACGAGTCAGAAGATGAGGATGACCCTCTGTCATCGCTCATTAGTAGTCAGGTGCAGTCTCGCCACCCTATGGTGACGAGATCTCGCGCTATACAGTAAAGTAACTTCCCTAGTTAGTATAATTTAGTATTCATTAGATTTTCCTGTAAAGGCAATGAGGTGTACTATCTCTATACTTAACTCAGGTAGCAGCTTTTACCGTGCTCTGGGGTTCCACCTCCACCAAACCCAGAGTATGTCTATGCTTCCGCTGTGTTGTGTCTGTCTGTTCCCAGGTCTGATTGGTACACCGACCCAGTTGTTCCAGCCACACGTGAACCCTTGTCTGTAAAGACCTAGGGGGGAGGCACGTTACACAAAGCCCTCACCCCACCAGACCCAGTAACCCATACATCAGTTACTTTGGGGATGAGTGACTGTCCAAGAGTCACCCGGCCGACGCCTCACGTCACTAACGAGGTTGTCAGGGCCAGCGAGCTGTCCACATTATAGCAGTCACCGGAGGTGCCATACAACGCCGGGGTAGCTGTCTCGAGATCACCACTACCCACCTGCTGCGTCATCAAGACTGCAGCCATTCCAGCAGTGTTGGAGGAGAGGTCAAGAAATGGAAAGCACGTAGCAGTACTCAAGAATTTCGCCGGAAGATTAATGATTACGTCATCTGAAGTAACAAGAAAGCAGAACTAAGGCGGTCACAGGTGGAAGGCACGGTTTCCCTACAGAGTACCGGGACTCGCCAATAGAAGGTCGCAAAATTGTTTCCTTTGGCCTAAAGTCGGCGGTACGAGGGTATACACAGTTGGTGTTTACGGCCTAGTAACCTGGTGACATCAAGAAACGCCTGAGATGACGTGAGCAATGATGGAAGACGAGATTCACCTGTTCTGCAAACAAGCAACCCGCCTCTACGACCTTCTAACATCACTCCTGCTAAGAGACACCGTTGGTACATCCAGTCCTGTTCTGCTGTGGTCATCTGCGACGTCAAGTTTAACATCAAGACTGCTGTGTGAATTGGGATTGATGCGAAGGCGTGTGGACTGTCGAGAGCAAGATTAATGGCCGAAGTAACAGTATTCTACAGCTGTCACTTGGCACTCCGCTCTACTACACTCTGTCGTCATTCAGGAGTACCGGATGGGAGTACAAGAGGACCAGGTATTGATGTCTACACATGAGAAGAAGCAAGATCGACACCGTCATCGTCAGCGACTACATTCAGCATCCAGCAGCATCGATTTTTTTTTTCTCGTTTACTCAATATGAACAATTGATACAAACAACAAAGTGGCTCTGAACATCTGTGTAAAGAACATCTGGACACTTTTGTTTAAATGTTGAAAAACAGAGTTATAATTACAATATTTTTTAAATGTTGAAAAACAGATTTAAAATAATAATTCTGGTATAATATATGAAAATTTAACTCTATAAATTGGTCAGTAATCAAAATTGAAGCCCCTGTGTAATTGTCTTAGCCCAGAACAAACGGTTATGGAAAATTATGTTGTGCTATTTTTTTTTCAGAATGTTTGAACACAGGAGAGGCGGACCAATATAAACATTGACACTTCTAGTGAGTGAGAACACTTGGCTGTACAGTCAGCTGAAACCTGTGATATAGTATAGGAATTTTTTTTTATATTTTTTAGATACATGTAATAAACATTAGGTGTGTTCCTTAACATGTCAAGGTTGACATTGATGGGGAGTGGTTAGTACACGGATGTGAGCTTGATAGTTCCGTAGTACGCTCCCGGATGACTGAAAGTTCAGTCTGAAGTTATAACTTTAATGTTTATGTTTGAGCACGGTGTGGCCGGCTCTACGGGACACATGGACTTGGCTAGTGAAGAGCCAAGAGAGTTTAATAGCTAGTCTTTGATGGTAGAGTAGGGCCATGTTATTTAGCTATGTCAGTAAGGATAGGATGTATGTTTCCTGATGTTAGAGGATTGCTGTCAGTTGACAGCTGAGAAATTTATGAAATATGAACATGTTTATTATGATGTTGGACTATTATTTGTCAAATTTTATTAGTTAGGTTAGCTTTTGTTTGTGGCATGAGTTGAATTGTGGGTTTGGATACTAAACCTCGTGATTTTTAACAAATTAACAAGGTTTACTAAGTGCTTGTGCGGGGGGGTTGTAACAAACTAGGCTGTTGTAAGAATTATCCAGAGTGGTTTATCGACAAAAGAGAATGGGAAGCTGAGCCCGCATGGTGACCTGGGAACCTGACCCCAGGGGAATTCGCGGTGGAAATAACCGACGCTTTGTTCATAGCTGCGTATAATAAACCATCCTATAGTATTCAGTAATTTAGAGAAATTAGCCTTTATTCATTTTGCATTAAAATTGTATTGTATAATAGTACTGGATACAATATCAAGAGTATTCTAATTATTGAGTTTAAGTCACCATCAGTGACGTCACGAATCAGATCTAACTTGTAAGGCGGAGTGACCGGCGGTCATAGGTCAGCAGGGTTGACAGGTCTACTATTTCTCAAAGTTCAATTATCCATTTTTGGGGGATCGGGAACAGCTTTGCCGTTAGATGTTTGTGTAATTTAATTTCAGTAAAATAATTCAACCAGTCTGGATCAATTCAGTACAAACAGAGGTTAATTGTTATAACTTAAACCTTGCTAGTAACTTGGTGAAACTTTGACTAGGCGGAAGGTTACAATGCTCTGTCTGGGGTAGACGAGACAAGGGAGAGATCAGTGTGGAGACAAGAGCAACTGGGATAAGAGGTCAACCATCTTACCTCTCCCCAAGACCAGCCCAACATCTTTAGCTGGTTGCCCAAGGTATAGTTGCTATTGTTATGTATAGAAATAGTCTCATTTGCCATTCAGGTCAAGTAGGGAGTGTTAAAGTGACAGGGAGTGAACATATTTAGATTTTGTTTTAGTTTTTCTTTTAATAAATTAAATTTGTTAATATTTTGCATTTTATTATTTCCATGTGTTTTATGTGTAAACTTGTCCTGGTCACGGGGTCCACACGAGGCAGAGTTGGATTGGGCGCCGATTCTAACATCGAATCATTCCCGTGTAATTAATTTCACACTCTTAAGTTTCCACGGTCATCGGTTATAGTGGGGATCAAGCCCCAAGGTTGAGTAATTAGCGTGATCGATCCAGACCTCGATCATTGCTCTTGTGTTACTGGTCTGGTGGTGGCAGCGTAGAGGCGACTCTAGGGTTTTGCTCAAAGCCTAGGTCACGTCATACTGGGTGTAGAATCCTAAGTCGGTCAATCGTCTTAGGACCACGTGGCATGGAGTTGGCTTTGGTAAACGTTTTGGAGTCCCTTGGTAGAGAATAAAAAGTAAGAATACGGGTAGAGGGAGTAGAAGGAAAGAGAAGTAGTCAGAGAGAAACCCCAACCTTTGTTACACTAGGGGTATGGTGTTGTGCTTGCCATCTATTCTTGTGGGCTAAATAGCCCACAAGAATAGATGGCAAGAACAACACCGTACCCTTAGTACACAACACCGTACTGATTGCAGTAACAACCTAGCCAAAAAGGTGCTCATCTTTTGTCGTAAACCTCTCAATAAGCACATTGTAATGGGTTTCACTTCCTCTGAGTAAATGCTTGTTCCTCATTACATACTCCACAGCCTCCTCATTGGAGAATTGCACCAGAACAGGTCTTATCTTGGTACAATTGTAAGGTCCAACCCGGCGGCTGATGTCCATCTCGTTTTCTGCCATTCCTGCTCTAATACATCTCAATATCTCATGCAATTCATATTTTTCCATCTCTATCCTTTTTTGTCTTGTTGGTGCCCCAGATTTGAATAATCAGTGTATTATAATGGTCCGTCTCCTCAGTAAGTCACTGTCATGTTGGTAGCCCCTCCCCTGAAGATTCCCCATTCCAACCCGCACTCACTAACCCCATCCCCCACTAATCCTCTGTTCTTAGCCATGCTGTTAATCCTTCCTAATTTGTTTGTGATCCGAGCACATTCCCTCTCCCAGTCCTCTCTTCCCTTCCTAGTCTCTTCCTGAATATAGAGAATAAACACCTGTTTCTGTCTCTCTACTGCATCCTGTATTTGCTGAAATAACTCGCTTTTAATCCCTTGGATTAGATCCTCCATCCAATCTCTCCTTCTCTCTACAAATTTCCCTATTAATTTGTCTATAAATCTGTCCTCCTCCTCGTTCCTGCTGGTGATTGACCTTGAACCCCTTCCTGATTGCAGTAACAACCTAGCCAAAAAGGTGCTCTGCAATACCTTGCACAATCTGCAGCACAAACAGGCGAGAAAGTACTCAACGCGGCTCGTCAGGTGCGAGGTCCCCGCGTCTTGGCGTCACAGCTGGTGAGGTCGTGTCCACGCTAGTCGGCTCCACAATTCCACAATGCCACGATGTACTCAACACTTATTTTCAGTGGTGCTGTTTCTACTGTTTTTCTTCACTTTCTTGTGGTTTGAGTGACTTACTAGTTATTCAATCACTCATATACTCATATACACGTATTATCCCTCCCAATTCACTAGCTTCCCAACAGCTTCCCAGACCCCACTTCTGCCCACCACGGCTGTCTGACCACAACTCTGGGTGTGTGTGTGTGTGTGTTTGTGTGTCCATTGTGTTAAATAGCCTGTCTTTATCAACCCTGTCCATTCCCTTGAGAATTTTGAATGTGGTGATCATGTCCTCCCTAACTCTTCTGTCTTCCAACGAAGTGAGGTTTAATTCCCGTAGTCTCTCCTCGTAGCTCATACCTCTCATCTCGGGTACTAGTCTGGTGGCAAACCTTTGAACCTTTTCCAGTTTAGTCTTATGCTTGACTAGATATGGACTCCATGCTGGAGCCGCATATTTCAGGATTGGTCTGACATATGTGGTATATACTGTTCTGAAAGATTCCTTACACAAGTTTCTAAAGACCGTTCTTATGTTAGCCAACCTGGCATATGCTGCTGATGTTATCCTCTTCATATGAGCTTCAGGGGACAGGTCTGGCATAATATCAACCCCCAGGTCTTTCTCTCTCTGACTCATGAAGTATTTCATCTCCCAAATGATACCTTGTATCTGGTCTCCTGCTTCCTACCCCTATCTTAATTACATTACATTTGCTTGGGTTAAACTCTAACAACCATTTGTTCGACCATTCCTGCAGCTTGTCCAGGTCTTCTTGAAGCCTCAAGCTGTCCTCCTCTGTCTTAATCCTTCTCATAATTTTGGCGTCGTCAGCAAACATTGAGAGGAATGAGTCTATACCCTTTGGAGATCATTTACGTATATCAGAAACAGGATAGGTCCGAGTACAGAGCCCTGTGGGACTCCACTGGTGACTTCACGCCATTCTGAGGTCTCACCCCTCACTGTAACTCTCTGCTTCCTATTGCTTAGGTACTCCCTTATCCTCTGGAGCGCCCTACCAGTTACTCCTGCCTGTTTCTCCAGCTTATGCATCAACCTTTTATGGGGTACTGTGTCAAAGGCTTTCCGACAGTCCAAAAAAATGCAGTTCGCCAATCCTTCTCTTACTTGCTTAATCTTTGTCACCTGATTGTAGAATTCTATCAAGCCTGTAAGGCAAGATTTACCCTCCCTGAACCCATGTTGATGGGTTGTCACGAAGTCTCTTCTCTCCAGATGTGTTACTAGGTTTTTCTCACAATCTTCACCGTTACCTTGCATGGTATACAAGTTAAAAACACTGGCCTGTATTTCAGTGTCTCTTGTCTGTCACCCTTTTTGCATATTGGTACTACATTAGCAGTCTTCCATATTTCTGGTAAGTGTCCCGTTTCCAGTGACCTACTATACACTATGGAGAGTGGCAAGCAAAGTGCTCCTGCACTCTCTTTCAATACCCATGGTGAGATTCTTTCCGGCCCAACAGCTTTTCTCACGTCCAGCTCCAATAGGCGCTTCTTGACCTCATCTCTTGTAATTTCGAACCATTCCAAGGTCACCTGGTTTGCTGCCACCTCTCCTAGCGTCGTGACTTCTCCCTGTTCTTTTGTAAAGACCTCCTGGAACCTTTTGTTGAGTTCTTTGTTACGAACCTTACCTCCTGTGGAGGTTGGTTTCGGTTGTAAAATGTTGGTGGACACAGGGAGAGTGTATATTAATATAAATCCCCAGCTGAGATCAGAGAGGCCGCGAGTCATCATTATTACTCCGCCCAGTAGAGTAGTGGAGATCACTACTCAGCTGGAGATCATCAGAAGTAATGTGAACTTGAATAGCTTTACTATGTAAGGGAAAAATGTACTCTATAAAAAGTATGCATGGGGGAATATAGTAAATAAAATCATTAATGTGTTTGATAGCATATGTAAAGAGTAGAGTATTAAGGGGCCATGAGGCAAGAAAGGTGGACGCCATCTTGACTGAAGGGGGAGGTGTATCGCTGCCGACAGTTCCTGCTATTTGAGGGGTTTTCTCCGGCTGTTCAGTCAGATAAGCCTATCCTTGTCTATATCCAGGGTTGCAAGATTGGGTAGAGTAATATTGCAGAAGTTGGAGAGGTTTTATAAGAGTCCAGGTTTCCTAGAGGCAAAAATATATGTGTCGTTGGATGATAGCGGTTTGTGGCTGGGTGCATGACACCAGGAATTGGACAGTGAGCCGTGGGGTGGTCAGAGCCACTTGAGTTATAATACATAGTGATCTTACGTTGTAAGGAAAACGCCTTGTTAAATGTAATCCTGTGACTTGTACGTATAAATTTGTGACTTGTGTACTAGGCTGTTTCCCTTACTCCTCATACTCCCTAGACAACCTTGTAAGGACCACCCCCACCAAACTCTCACTAGCTCTCTATGACAACACAAATGTATCACGGCTGATAACATCAGTAACACACTCCCCGTGATAGAATTGGGTAGCCTGTCCGAGAGCACCTTACATATTGAGCAGCCTGATCGAAAGCCTAATAAAAGTGGATAGCCTGTAGATGTAACCTGATATAAAAAATTGTGTAGCTTATTTTTTTTTACTTTAACTTGTGTAGAAATTTAGAATATTTTTAATATTGGTATAATATGAATATGTACTTCATTACTTATTTATGTACATTTTATTAATCTTTATGAAAAGTGTTTTAAGAATTTTTGTACTCACCTAGTTGTACTCACCTAGTTGTGCTTGCGGGGGTTGAGCTCTGGCTCTTTGGTCCCGCCTCTCAACCGTCAATCAACAGGTGTACAGGTTCCTGAGCCTATTGGGCTCTATCATATCTACACTTGAAACTGTGTATGGAGTCAGCCTCCACCACATTGCTTCCTAATGCATTCCATTTGTCAACCACTCTGACACTAAAAAAGTTCTTTCTAATATCTCTGTGGCTTGTGCGTGTTCTCGAGTGCAAAAAATTTACCAGTTGACAGGGTACTCAAGTAAACTAAGCACTGTCCTTATCAGTTTTCAAAACAAATTCTCAGCCTAAAAAGAGAAAGGTGGGTGCAGAATTATAAATTGTGTTGGAGTCTGCTGTATCTTAGCACTAAAAAATGGATTTGGTAGCACAACAAACTGTCGACAATCCTAGTGTTGAGGGTTTGAAAGCGGCAAAAAAGTCTATCCTAGTGGCTGTTGGCAAGCACTATGGACTATTATTACACATGGGAATAGTGAAGACGGAACTGCTAAGAGAAATAATGATACATTGGGTAGATGAGCAAATTCTCCCACAGGAAATATTAGAGCAGTCCCCGTCCACCAGTGGTGCAAATGTTGTAACTACAGGAAAGGTAGAGACTCAGATGCAGTGGCAGGCAGAATTGGAACTAAAGAAGTTGCAGTTAGAGGCAGAGCAAGCTCAGAAGAGGATAGAGGCAGAGCAAGCTCAAGAACTAGCTATGAAGAGGTTAGAAGTGGAGCTAGCTCAGAAAAAGATAGAGTTACAGATTAGGCTAGCAGATTTGGGAATTAGATCAGAAAATACCGGTGTTGACGATTTAGGAACACCTGGGCAGTTAAAGATTCACAAAAATGTCAAGTTTCCTCTATTCTGTGAGTCTGACCCAGACCAATTCTTCATACATTTTGAAAATTTGGCACAGAGTATGAAGTGGCCTGAAACACAATGGGTATCTCTTCTTCAATGTCAGTTGGTGGGAAAGGCACAGAAGATTTTTGCAGCTATACCTTTGAGTAACAGTTTTGACTATGATAAGGTAAAAGCAGCCATCCTTACTGCTTGTCAACTTGTTCCTGAGGCTTATAGGCAGAAGTTTAGACAACTGAGACGAGACCCAAGTCAAACCTTGGTAGAATTTGCACAAGAGAAATATCACATGTTTAATAAATGGATAGATGCAGAAAAAATTAGGGATCTGGACTCTCTTAAAAATTTACTCCTAGTAGAAGAATTTTTATCTTGCATACCTTCTAATGTGGCTTTGTATTTGGCAGAGAAATTACCCAGAGATATCTATGAGTTGGCTAAATTAGCAGATGAATATGAGTTGATGCATAAAGTAGCTTTTTAAAATAAAATTCAATCAAATAGACAAGGATCTGGTCGAGCAGTAAACTCCTCAGTCAGATTTGGGTCCCACATGTACCCAACAGCAGGTCAAGGAAACACTTTCAAAGGTGCCAGGAGGTAAAGAGAGTAATATGAAACCCAAAGAGAATCACACCAGTAATAAGCCTCACCCAGAGTTGAAACAGTGTTCCTACTGCCATAGGAAGGGTCATGTTGTTAAGAGTTGTTGGTTTCTCCACCCAGAAAAGAGGCCTATGGCACTCACTAGTGTGTGATGGGAGGAAAACCAAAGGTGTAACAAAAATAATGGGGAAAAAAGCACTTGCTATAAATCATTTTGGAGAGTTTATATCAAATGGGAAATTACAGTGTGCAAATGGTTTGTGGCATGATGTTAAAATTTTGAGGGATACAGGAGCATCCCAATCTTTATTATTAGAGAATGTTAATATATACAGTCTACAGAGACTGGGGAGGTAATGATTATACAGGGAATCACAGGAAATTTCCAGACTGTACACTTGAGAGAAGTAAACCTAGACTGTGATTTTCTTAAAGGCAAAAGTTTAGTAGGTGTTAGTCCTAAATTTCCAGTTGCTGGCATTGATCTAATTGTGGGGAATGATCTTGCTGGTAATAGAGTTAAAAGAGATGACCACCCAATAATGCTAACTAAGCCAGAGGTGATTAGGGCATGGAACAGATCCTAAGGACAAGGTAATGTACCCAGCATGTGCCGTGACCCAGTCAAAATCAGAGTCTCAAATATCACAAACTCCCAATAATGTAAGTCAAGAGACAAAATCAGAGGGTAACAAATCAAATAGTGAAGTGGATCTTTGTGACACTTTTATGGCCAAGTTGGAAGAAGCAGATGGGAACAGGATGGGGAGCACCTCCACCAAACCACCTAGGAAAAGGGGTAGGGGAGAGTGTAGTACAGTTACCACTTCTGGCTCTTCAGACTTGAGATCAAAATCAAATTTTATTCATCAGCAAAGAACTGATTCTATGTTGACTGACTTGCATAATAAGGCAGTAACTGAACTAGAAGCAGAATCGGAGGCTATGACTTATTACTACACTAAAGAGGTGTTGATGCGGAAGTGGAGACCTAGGAGCTCACCTGTGTCACACACTTGGGAGGTAGTTAATCAAGTAGTCCTACCGAGGGGTTATAGAGAATAAGTGCTAAGTGTAGCCCATGATTCACCAATAGGCGGTCATCAGGGTATTGCAAAAACATATAATAAAATAAGCAAGTACCTGGCCTGGATTAAAGAAAGATGTCATCCAGTGTTGTAATGAATGTCCAGTATGTGTAAAAACTGGCAAACCAAACCAGGTAATACCAAAAGCCCCTTTACAGCCAATTGTGGTAGCCGAGGAACCCTTTTACCCATATTATAGTTGATGTAGTAGGCCCATTGCCTAGAACCAAGAGTGGTAATATGTATAGCATCACCATGATGTGTCAGACTACGCGCTTTCCTGAGGCATTCCCTGTGAGAAATGCTACAACGAAAGTGGTAGTAAGGCGCATAATGAAATTTTGTACTATTTTTGGTTTACCAAAAGTAATACAGACAGATAATGGGGCTAATTTCACTTCCAAAGGTTTTCAGCAGTTTTGTGAGGGAGTTTGGCATCCTCCATAAGACATCCACTACTTACCATCCTGAGAGCCAAGGTGCTTTGGAAAGGATGCACCAAACCCTTAAGCAAATGCTGAGAACCAGTTGCATGGAAACTGGCAGAGACTGGGATGATGGTCTTCCACTGATGCTCATGGCACTGAGGGATACTTATCAAGAGTCCCTGGGGTGTTCACCCAACTCATTAGTTTTTTGCCATGAGGTGAGAAGTCCACTAACGATCTTAAGAGATAAGTTGGTCGGAGATCCAAAGAGTGTTGTGCAGGTAAACTATATTCATGACTTACAAGATAAGTTAAATAAAAACAGGGCTAAAGCCTTAATTCATCTTAAAGAAGCTCAAGGAAAAATGAAGGCACAGTACGATAAAAAGACAAAGCAACGACATTTTAAGGCAGGTGATAAAGTGGTGGTACTAATGGCACGACAGGGACCAACATTGTTGCATAGGTTCCAAGGTCCTTATACAGTGATAAAGAAACTCAGTCCCACCAATTATGTATTCCAAACACCTGATCTCAAGAGAAAGGAAATAGTAGTGCATGTGAATAGGATGAAACTAACACAGAAGGGAACTACCAATACCAACCAGGTGCTTAGTGTAGCCCATGTAGATGAGAATAATGGGGAATGTGATTTTAATAGTATACCTAATGCTCATGTACCTTATTTTAGCAATGGGGAGTGGTTGGCTAATGTCCAGAAAATGGTGAAACATTTGTCATCAGAGCAGAAGCAGGACTTGGAGCAGTTGCTGACTTCTCATGCAGACATCTTTGGTGATATTCCCACCCAGACTACAGTTATTCACCACGGCATCGAGCTGACCGACAACCAACCAGTCAAGTCACACCCATATAGAGTCAACCCTACCAAGTTAAATCTCATCCGGAAAGAAGTCGACTACATGCTTCAACATGGATTGGTGAGACCTAGCAGCAGCAGTTGGAGTAGTCCTTGTATTTTGGTTCCAAAGAAGGATGGAACTCACAGGTTGGTCATTGACTACCGTAAGCTAAATGTAATGACTGTTGATGATAACTTTCCAATGCCTCGATTAGATGATTGTATTGACAGTGTTGGTAAAGCCAAGTTTGTAACCAAACTAGATTTGTCAAAAGGGTACTGGCAAATTCCTTTAACACCATGAGCTCTGGAGATGAGTGCATTTATAACTGCAGATGGATTGTATGAATTCACTGTAATGCCTTTTGGACTGAAAAATGCCCCAACAACTTTCCAGCGTCTTATGAACTTAGTGTTAAAAGACATACCACAATGTAGAGCTTACTTGGATGATATTGTAATTTTTCACAATAATTGGGAGGACCATATGAAAGGTTTGGCTAAACTATTAAAATGCTTAAAGGAGGCTAATTTAACTGTAAACTTACATAAATGTACTTTTGCTAGAGCTAATATTTCTTACTTAGGATATGAAGTGGGAAATGGGAAGGTGTTACCACTCAAAAATAAAGTAAATGATATATTAGAGTATCCAGTGTTGACTAGCAAGAAGGAGGTACAAAGATATCTAGAAATGTGTGCTTATTATAGGAAGTTCTGTAAAAATTTTGCAGCAATTGCAGCTCCTTTGACAAACTTGCTATGTAAAAATGTAAAGTTTAGATGGTCTCAGGAATGTCAGGATGCATTTATTAAATTAAAAGGAATGTTGTCATCTGGTCCAGTGTTAGCTACTCCTGACTACTCTAAGCCATTCAAACTATATATAGATGCTTCGGACTGGGGTGCTGGTTCTGTGCTAATGCAAGATGATGATGAGGGTATTAATCATCCAATACATTACTATTCTAAAAAATTTACTAAATGTCAACAGAATTACTCCACAGTGGAGAAGGAGGCTTTATCATTATTACTAGGTGTTAAAAAATTTGACATTTATTTATCAGCCAATACTGTTGAAGTGTTTACTGACCACAACCCCTTAACATTTATTGCTAGCATGAAGAATTCCAACCAGAGAATATTAAGGTGGTCTTTATTGCTGCATGAGTACAATCTGGTCATCAAACATATTCCAGGAAAATTAAATGTAGTAGCAGATGCACTTTCTAGATTGCCAAAACCTGGGGTGACTTAGGGTTGTACTATTGCTCAGAGATGTATATATTCTTATGTATCTAGTGTTTATTATATATCATTTACTGTTTCTTTACAATTACTATGAAATCTGTTTGAGGTGTTAATTTTATGTGGAAAAAAAAAGTGAAATTCCTTTAAGAATCTCCCTTTTTTTTCTCCATGGCTTAGGAGGGGTGTTACGAACCTTACCTCCTGTGGAGGTTGATTTCGGTTGTAAAATGTTGGTGGACACAGGGAGAGTGTATATTAATATAAATCCCCAGCTGAGATCAGAGAGGCCGCGAGTCATCATTATTACTCCGCCCAGTAAAGTAGTGCCTTCTCAGCTGGAGATCATCAGAAGTAATGTGAACTTGAATAGCTTTACTATGTAAGGGAAAAATGGACTCTATAAAAAGTATGCATGGGGGAATATAGTAAATAAAATCATTAATGTGTTTGATAGCATATGTAAAGAGTAGAGTATTAAGGGGCGATGAGGCAAGAAAGGTGGACGCCATCTTGACTGAAGGGGGAGGTGTATCGCTGCCGACAGTTCCTGCTATTTGAGGGGTTTTCTCCGGCCGTTCAGTCAGATAAGCCTATCCTTGTCTATATCCAGGGTTGCAAGATTGGGTAGAGTAATATTGCAGAAGTTGGAGAGGTTTTATAAGAGTCCAGGTTTCCTAGAGGCAAAAATATATGTGTCGTTGGATGATAGCGGTTTGTGGCTGGGTGCATGACACCAGGAATGGGACAGTGAGCCGTGGAGTGGTCAGAGCCACTTGAGTTATAATACATAGTGATCTTATATTGTAAGGAAAACACCTTGTTAAATGTAATCCTGTGACTTGTACGTATAAATTTGTGTCTTGTGTACTAGGCTGTTTCCCTTACTCCTCATACTCCCTAGACAACCTTGTAAGGACCATCACCACCAAATTCTCACTAGCTCTCTATGACAACAAAAACGTATCACGGCTGATAACATCAGTAACACACCCCCCGTGATATTCTTCACACACCACTTTGTCATTCTCTGTGTACCTGTCCTCCCCCATCCTAAGTTTCATCACCTGTTCCTTCACTGTTGTCTTCCTCCTAATGTGACTGTGTAGTAGCTTTGGTTCGGTCTTGGCTTTATTAGCTATATCATATTCATACCTTTTCTCAACTGCTCTTCTCACACTAACATACTCGTTCCTGGTTCTCTGGTATCTCTCCCTACTTTCTGGTGTTCTGTTATTACGGAAGTTCCTTCATGCCCTTTTGTTCAGATCCTTTCCTTTTATACATTCCCTATTAAACATATTACAGTCTATATTACAGTCTCCGTGGTGTAGTGGTAAGACACTCGCCTGGCGTTCCGCGAGCGCTATGTCATGGGTTAGTATCCTGGCCGGGGAGGATTTACTGGGCGCAATTCCTTAACTGTAGCTCTGTTTAACGCAACAGTAAAATGTGTACTTGGATGAAAAAACTATTCTTCGCGGCAGGGGATCGTATTCCAGGGACCTGCCCGAAACGCTACGCGTACTAGTGGCTGTACAAGAATATAACAACTCTTGTATATATCTCAAAAAAACAAAAAAAAAACATGGATTCTTCTTTTGCTTCTCTGTTTTTTCCTGTCGGGCTGGGACAAACCTGCTTGCAGCCTCCTGACACTTTTGGGTGACATAGTCCATCATGTCTTGTACGGACTTGGTTCTGAGTTCTGTGTCTCAATGTATATCCCATAGGAATTTATTCATCTCCTCATAGTTTCCCTTTCGGTACACCAGCCCTTTGTTTTCCAGTTCTTTTTTGGGGGTGATAATTCCTAGCTCAACCAGGTACTCAAAGCTCAATACACTATGTGTGTCTGTGTGTGTGTGTATTCACCTAGTTGTGTTTGCGGTGGTTGAGCTTTGCTCTTTCGGCCCGCCTTTCAACAGTCAATCAACTGTTTACTAACTACTTTTTTTTCCTTACCACACACACACACACCAGGAAGCAGCCCGTGACAGCTGACTAAATCCCAGGTACCTATTTACTGCTAGGTAGCAGCGGCATTCAGGGTGAAAGAAACTTTGCCCATTTGTTTCTTCCTCGTGCGGTACCCGCGACACAGAATTACGAGTCCTGCGCGCTATCCACCAGGCTACGAGGCCCCTGTGTGTGTGTGTGTGTGTGTGTGTGTGTGTGTGTGTGTGTGTGTGTGTGTGTGTGTGTGTGTACTCACCTAGTTGTACTCACCTAGTTGTGTTTGCGGGGGTTGAGCTCTGGCTCTTTGGTCCCGCCTCTCAACCGTCAATCAACAGGTGTACAGATTCCTGAGCCTATCGGGCTCTGTCATATCTACACTTGAAACTGTGTATGGAGTGAGCCTCCACCACATCACTTCCTAATGCATTCCATTTGTCAACCACTCTGACACTAAAAAAGTTCTTTCTAATATCTCTGTGGCTCATTTGGGCACTCAGTTTCCACCTGTGTCCCCTTGTGCGTGTTCCCCTTGTGTTAAATAGACTGTCTTTATCTACCCTATCAATCCCCTTCAGAATCTTGAATGTGGTGATCATGTCCCCCCTAACTCTTCTGTCTTCCAGCGAAGTGAGGTTTAATTCCCGTAGTCTCTCCTCGTAGCTCATACCTCTCAGCTCGGGTACTAGTCTGGTGGCAAACCTTTGAACCTTTTCCAGTTTAGTCTTATCCTTGACTAGATATGGACTCCATGCTGGGGCTGCATACTCCAGGATTGGCCTGACATATGTGGTATACAAAGTTCTGAATGATTCTTTACACAAGTTTCTGAATGCCGTTCGTATGTTGGCCAGCCTGGCATATGCCGCTGATGTTATCCGCTTGATATGTGCTGCAGGAGACAGGTCTGGCGTGATATCAACCCCCAAGTCTTTTTCCTTCTCTGACTCCTGAAGAATTTCCTCTCCCAGATGATACCTTGTATCTGGCCTCCTGCTCCCTACCCCTATCTTCATTACATTACATTTGGTTGGGTTAAACTCTAACAACCATTTGTTCGACCATTCCTTCAGCTTGTCTAGGTCTTCTTGAAGCCTCAAACAGTCCTCTTCTGTTTTAATCCTTCTCATAATTTTAGCATCGTCCGCAAACATTGAGAGAAATGAATCGATACCCTCCGGGAGATCATTTACATATATCAGAAACAAGATAGGACCGAGTACAGAGCCCTGTGGGACTCCACTGGTGACTTCACGCCAATCGGAGGTCTCACCCCTCACCGTAACTCTCTGCTTCCTATTGCTTAGATACTCCCTTATCCACTGGAGCACCTTACCAGCTACACCTGCCTGTCTCTCCAGCTTATGTACCAGCCTCTTATGCGGTACTGTGTCAAAGGCTTTCCGACAATCCAAGAAAATGCAGTCCGCCCAGCCCTCTCTTTCTTGCTTAATCTGTGTCACCTGATCGTAGAATTCTATCAAGCCTGTAAGGCAAGATTTACCCTCCCTGAATCCATGTTGGCGATTTGTCACGAAGTCCCTTCTCTCCAGATGTGTTACCAGGTTTTTTCTCACTATCTTCTCCATCACCTTGCATGGTATACAAGTCAAGGACACTGGCCTGTAGTTCAGTGCCTCTTGTCTGTCGCCCTTTTTGTATATTGGGACCACATTCGCCGTCTTCCATATTTCTGGTAGGTCTCCCGTCTCTAGTGATTTACTATACACTATGGAGAGTGGCAAGCAAAGTGCCTCTGCACACTCTTTCAGTACCCATGGTGAGATCCCATCTGGACCAACCGCCTTTCTAACATCCAGATCCAGCAGGTGTCTCTTGACCTCCTCTCTCGTAATTTCGAACTCCTCCAAGGCCGCCTGGTTTACCTCCCTTTCTCCTAGCACAGTGACCTCACCCTGTTCTATTGTGAAGACCTCCTGGAACCTCTTGTTGAGTTCCTCACACACCTCTCTGTCATTCTCTGTATACCTGTCCTCGCCTGTTCTAAGTTTCAATACCTGTTCTTTCACTGTTGTTTTCCTTCTGATGTGACTGTGGAGTAGCTTTGGTTCGGTCTTGGCTTTGTTTGCTATATCATTTTCAAAATTTTTCTCTGCTTCTCTTCTCACCCTGACGTACTCATTCCTGGTTCTCTGGTATCTCTCCCTGCTTTCTGGTGTTCTGTTATTCCGGAAGTTCCTCCACGCCTTTTTGTTCTGTTTCTTCGCTTCCATACATGCCCTATTATACCATGGATTCTTCTGTTGCTTCTCGGATTTTTCCCTTTGGGCCGGGATGAACCTGTTTACTGCCTCCTGACACTTTTGGGTAACATAGTCCATCATACCCTGTACAGACTTATCTCTGAGGTCTGTGTCCCAAGGTATTTCACTTAGGAAACTTCTCATCTGTTCATAATTCCCCTTTCGGTATGCCAGCCTTTTGATTCCTAGTTCTTTTTGGGGGGAGATAAGTCCTAGCTCTACCAGGTACTCAAAGTTCAATACACTGTGGTCACTCATTCCCAAGGGCGCTTCCATCTTAACTTCCCTTATATCCCATTCATTTAGGGTAAATATCAAATCAAGCATTGCTGGTTCATCTTCTCCTCTCATTCTTGTTGGCTCTTTGGTATGCTGGCTTAGAAAGTTTCTTGTTGCCACGTCCAGCAGCTTAGCTCTCCATGTTTCTGGTCCTCCATGCGGGTCTCTGTTCTTCCAATCTATCTTCCCATGGTTGAAGTCTCCCATAATTAGTAGTCCAGATCCATTCCTGCTAGCAACAGAAGCTGCTCTTTCTATTATGTTAATGGTGGCCATGTTGTTTCTATCATATTCCTGTCTAGGTCTTCTGTCATTTGGTGGTGGATTATATATGACTGCGACTATAATTTTTTTCCCTCCATTTGTTACAGTACCTGCTATGTAGTCACTGAAACCTTCACAGCCCTGAATATCCATCTCCTCAAAATCCCAGCCTTTTCTTACCAGCAGAGCTACACCACCCCCACCTCTTCCTTCCCTCTCTTTCCGCATAACATAATAGTCCTGTGGGAACACTGCATTTGTTATTGTTTTCGTGATCTTTGTTTCTGTGAGGGCTATTATGTCTGGGTTTTCCTCTAGTACCAGTTCTCCAAGCTCATTTGCTTTATTTGTAATTCCATCTATGTTAGTGTACATCGCTTTGAGGCTCACTTTCTTCTGTCCCTTCTCAAATCGCCTCCTTGGTGAGTGTTCTGCTGGTGGGGGAGGCTGTTCCATGGGTGTGAGGACCTGTGAGGTGGGTAACAGGATCTCAGAGGATACTGGAATGAGGGGCGGGGGATCCAGTGAAGGGGGAGGGACAGGGAGGGTATGGGGTGAAAGGGGAGGGAGGACGGGAAGGAAAGGGGGGGAGGGAGGACTCGGGAGGAGGGGAGGGGTAGAAGGGTGGGGATTGGGTTTGGGGGGAGGGAGATTTGGCTGAACTTTTGAGTGGGGGCAGGGAGGGTTTGGGGTAGGGGGGTTTTCTATGCAGAGGAGGGAGGCGGGGTTGTCCTCCCTTCTGGTGTTACTGGGTAGCTGGTTGTGGGTTCCCCCCTCGCCTCTGGGGGTGTTGTGTTGGGAGCTGTGACTTCCTGGTTTTCCCCTCTCGCCCTGCGCCTCTTCCTTGCTTCTGCCGCCTCGGCTCTCTCCTCCCTTGTCATGTCTCGCTGGAGGAATACATTTGTGTGTGTGTGTGTGTGTGTGTGTGTGTGTGTGCGCGCGCGCGCTTAGTACTGCAGTGATACATGTTCTAACTAACTTCTAACTTCTCAATCGACTTGAGAATAGTCCAGGAATGACCGAAAAGTCATCGTCCTTTCACTTTCTAGTGTGTGGTTTGGTCAACATAACTTCTCTGTTCGTCAATTTAGGTCCATAATAGTCAACAATGAAAAAACTAGACAAAAATTTGGCTGAAAGATTATTTCGCTTTCCGTCTTAAAACAGTCAGCTGTTGGTACTCAACAAACCTATTCACATCACATGTAGATATACAATACATATTAATGTATTTATATCTAATTAGTAAATCAATAATTGCACTTTCCTTACAACTTTTAAATTAAGTCTAGCAAATATCAAGCTTATCCCAATATCACCCGATAATTCGCTCGTAGAAATATATATTTGTGCGACTGCTCAGGTTGTAACAGGTATAGAGTGCATTGCCACTCCCATTATGGGGTAAGACGTGCATTGTCCCTTCCATGATAGGCATGGAGTGCACGTCTCCACTAATGAAGAGTATAAAGTTCACCGCCGTTCCGATGATAGGTAAAAAGTGCACTGTTGCTACCATGAAGGTACGAAGTGCACTACCACTCCCATGAAAGGTATGAAGTGAATAACAGCCAGACAAGTAGGCCTCTCTCTCTCTCTCTCTCTCTCTCTCTCTCTCTCTCTCTCTCTCTTCTCTCTCTCTCTCTCTCTCTCTTTCTCTCTCTCTCTCTATGCTTCCTCTCTCTCTCTCTCTCTCTCTCTCTCTCTTCAACTTCTTCTTTATGTTGCTCCTCTCTCTGCTTCCCTCATTCCAATTCCTTTCTCCTCTTCCTCCATTCTCCCGTCTTCCCCCCTCCTTCTATTTCTTCTTCGCTCTGCCCTCCTCAGGACGGTCGAGGATGTAATTTACTACCGTTTCAACTTACAGGATCCGGTCACATATTTCCTTATGCCTTGTGTGGGTACAACAGGACAGGGAAGAGTTTAACGGGTTCCCACTGCTGTCGGGATATGGGTCAGTACCATGAAGGCCTCGTGGGAAGACTCCGGCCCTGGTTCAAATTGATTAGGTGTAAGCCATAAGAGAAGGTAGAGTTTCTAGAGTAGGAAACCCTGATGGAGGGGGTGGGAGCACGCGTCACTTTAAAGGATGGAGTGTAAAGAATTGTAGTGTGAAGTTGACTAATGCTGTAGAGGGTAAGGGTATAGGCCACCATTAGACCACAACATCACCTGTACAGAAGCAACGATCGAGGTATTTGTCTGATTAAGATCCCTGTACAATTTGAAGTCCATTACCGTGCCTCTAAAGAATAGGATGTCATTAAGCATAGGGTTAACTAATTTGCATTATTAAATAAAGTGAGTTAATTACCTCCTGTGTATTTTATATATTTTTCCCCTTAATTTTTTGTGAGACTTAGATCTTGAATTGTTTTGTACTTTACCTGTGATCTGATGAGCATTATCATGAGTAAACATTTTCCACTTGTAATTCATCTTGAGGTTATCTTGAGAAGATTTAGGGGCTTAGCGTCCCCGCGGCCCAGATCCTCGACCAGGTATCTTTTTGTTACATATCCGCAGGATGCAGCCCGTAGCAGCTATTTAATTCCCAGGTACCTACTTACTGCTTGATAACTGGGGCATCAGGGTGAAAGAAACTCAGCCCATTTATTTCCGCCTCCGCAGGGGATCGAACCCGAAACCTCAGGACCACGAATCCGAAGCGCTGTCCACTCAGCTGTCAAGCCCTTCATGAAGTAAATACATAAGGAATTCAATTCATCCAGTAAGTATTAAAAGGTTAAATTTCCCTAAGTACTCGGTGTTAGTTGACTGGCCTCTTCCCGAGTCAATTACCCTAATTACTTAAATTCTAGGAGAAGTGGTAGTGTACATTTATTTGTTTTGTGAATAACTTTGTCCTCCATCTGGTCTGTAAAAATTGTAAAGATATTTTTAACATCTTGGTCATTCCTCTCCCCTCCCCCCCCCCCCCCATTCCCCTTTCCCCGATAGCTGATTTGAGCATTTGCTGCTGCGAGGGCGAACACGGTGAGTACTTCATGTACAGTGAGTGCTGTACTGTACAGTGGTACTCAGTACAGTACACATAAGTGTACTATAATTAGCAGTAATTGATTATCTTCAGTACGTTACAATGGTGACTTTCCTTCACCTTACAATGGTAGCAGTGTTGCTTACCAATGTTACAGTGGTGACGTAAGCAATTGTTACAATGGTGGCTTAGCGGTGATTTAGTAATTCTGTCAAACTTACTGAAGGCTCAAGTGTTTGTTCCACTCGGTCTTGTTATGGGTTATGGAGTGTAGAAGTTAAGTGTTGTGATTAAGTGCCTAGTAGTGACAGTGAAGCTGACACTTAGGCTCCGCATTGAGTTGGTTGGACGGAGTTTAGTAATCACTTCCCTTAAAACGATTCAAAGGTGCGAATCATTATAATTCACTGCAGCTGTTCTTATGGTGAGCTGTCAGGTCGGGAATATCCTGTGAGATGCTACGTGTATCTCTGAGAGCATTGTCAGCTGGCTCTAAGGAGCTAGAATGTGAGGTAATCTCGTGAAGGTGCAAAGACATTGAGGTACGAAGTTGTCAATTCTTTGGCAAAGAATTGACAGTAGTGGTGGGCACTAGGAGTAGCCAGTCGGTTTAGAAATTCTAGTATAGAGCCGTGGTTTGCTAGTTGCGGGTTGTACTGTTGGACTTTTATGGTGGCTGCAGTTTCCCTAGAATTAGGAATAACTTTGCAAAATAGAAGGGACGGCCGTAGTTTTAAAATAACGCGTGATCACCCTTGAAAAGTGTGACCCCATTTACGGATAAGTGATCGCTTAAAAATAAATGACCGCCATTAATTACATAGTTCACTGCCAGGAGTGCACTCTGTGAGTCGGGCTCTGGCATTGAACGCACATAGTAGTAACACCCAGAAAATAGTCAGTGATATTCGAATGAAGGGTTTAGCTGCTAAAGAAAACAGATTTGAAATTAAATTCCTATGGATACTATCACATGTTGGCATCTCAAGGCATGACACTGTTGATATGCATACAAAGACAGCCTGTAGAAAACAAGTAGTAGAAACTGATATGGGTGTTTCATTAGCAGTGACAAAGAGAATACTTAAACATATATCTAATGCAAATCTCACCGACCTAACAAAGTCACAAAGACCTGAAAGTTGTAGCATTAAATGTTATGATAGATATCGTTAGGAAA
The DNA here is from genome assembly GCF_040958095.1 of Procambarus clarkii. Lineage (NCBI taxonomy): Eukaryota > Metazoa > Arthropoda > Malacostraca > Decapoda > Cambaridae > Procambarus > Procambarus clarkii. The sequence continues at coordinate 30,199,906 of NC_091183.1, forward strand.
CATTCACATCTGGGACTAACAGAGCAAGAACTCGGCAATGTGATGTTATAGTGGCCAGAATACGCCTGGGATATAGACGTATCTGGCAGCTTTCTCAACACCCAAATGTCGAGTACACAATGTGTCAACTTTGTGAAAGAGAAAACATACACACCATTGAACATTATATTGTAGAATGTTCTATATTGACTGACTTTCGCCCTCCTGGGCTTGAGGTATGCTGAACTCTGTAATTACTATATGAATTCTGGAACACTTGATGATATATTAGGACTTGTACCCAAGATTGACCATGTAATGTATCAATTATACAATGTATATATGTGATGTAACTCTATAACCTGAGCTTGTAAAAGCATCTTTATCACCATCAGTGGTTAAGTGCTTAATTGCACACTAGTTTCTCTATCAGCTATCTCACCCTGTCAGAGTAAGAGTCAAATGTATGTGTATGTATGTGTGTGTGTGTATATATGTATGTATATGTATGTATATATGTGTATGTATGTATATGTATATGTATGTATATGTATTTATATGTATTTATATGTATATGTATGTGGATAAAGTATATGTGAAAGCTGATCATAATTACATTTCACCTTTGTAAATGCACATTAATGACACTATGTAAAAGACACATCGAACACTTTATGTAGGGCATACGTAAATCTGTGTATCTATGTATTTACGTATGTATGTTAGCTTAGCATTTTAAAAGCACTACAACCACCTTCTGTGCTTGATTGTTCAATAAATCCCTGAACTATATGCATAAAAAATCTCTAACCTTGTCCATGGAGAACAGATGAAAATATATATATGCTGGTTAGCATTGTAAATGTGTGGCCCCGTCTGAGGTAGAAAATAATAATAATAATAATAAAATACATATTATATAGTGAATTCCAAATTAATTAAAAGTGATTTCCATAAATAGTAAGTGTTCCCCTTAAAAATTAATGTGTTTCCTTTAAAATATAGTTCTGTGTTCCTTAAATATAGTTTAAGGGAATATAAATCATTTGTAAGTTAATCTAAGTATAGGAAAATTTTCTTTATTTTTTGAATAGCAATTGTCAGGTAAGTAATTGAGTATGGTGGTGATTGCTATACTCTTTTGTGTATTTATGACATTTGGGCAGTGGTACCTTGCTCCCAAAGTCTGTGGATAACATTTATAACAATTTATGAAAAAAGTGTGTTAATGAATTTTGGTGGAAAAAATCTTAATTTAATTTTGTGGTGTTGAAAATTGTTGGTAGCGCCGCAGTCGCAGTGTCAGTGTGATTTTATTTGGTCCAGCTCTATATCGCGCTAAGACAGAACTGCGTGAAGAACATATATTACAGTGATCCGTGGAAAACTGTGGTGTGTGGGAAAGTGTGTATCTCGTTGTTAACCAGTGATTAACTGGTGTTTCGTCGAGAAGTGAGTCCAGTGTTTAAATAATGTGAAAAGAAAATTTAATTTCAGTGTTTAAGCGACTTTAGCAGGACTTACCCGTTCAGCGAGATTGTAATTCAACGCCGGTCCTGTGAGCATTTTAAATAGTGAAGACTCCATCTAGTATGCAAGCGACTAGTAATTGTTTTTATTATTTCAACAACTAAATGTGCGCCAGAAGAATATATATTTTATAATTTGTGAAAAGTGATATCTTCGAATATTAAGAATGAGCGCAAAACAGATATTTGGAGATCCACAGTATAGTCATACATCTGTTATTCTAACAGTGTATTACAGAGTGTGTGTGTCCCAGCAAGCAAGTGTATTTATATTTAAAATTAATTACCAGCGGTTAACGTAAATAAATAATTTTTAGTTAAATAATTTTTATATAATTAAATTACAGATGTTCGTTGTCGCTATGCGTGCACCGCTGATATTGTCCGAGTGATAGAAACATTTTCTTTGAGTCTAAAAATTGTGCCAGTGGTTAATTAATACTTCTGTGAAGTGCACACATCGTATTAAATTAAATAAGAGGAAATTTTGATAATTAACCAAAAAAATTGGAAATTGTGCACTGGTTTTATTACTAATACAAGTGCAATTGTGTATATCTTCATGCATAATGTGTTTAATAATTTTTTTCGGTAAAATATATATTTTAACTTGTGTGAAGCAGCGAGAAAGTTATCCTTTAATTTTTGTGGGGATTACGGGATAGCCAGTTAATATCGGTTGTTAATATTGGTATTTTACTAACAATTATTCATCGAGTATATTCTAACAAATGTTGTTTGTTGAATAAAGTAAAGTAACTTTATTTTATTTTACTTTTGTCACTGACAATCAGATTGCATTAACTATCGAACGGTAGTATGGTTAATTTATTGGGTTGCTAATTTAGTAAACAATATAGTCTTCCGCGTTTATCATCCACTTGTCAAACTATGAGGAGATTTATTGCTTCTCAAGTGGCCGAGGAAATCATTTAAAATTTATATAATTCTGTAGTACAGACATAAGATGCACAGGCGATTTTCAGGTAAAGTGTTTAGTTATGCTTTCTCAGATTATTCACTAGTTATCAATTATGGAGAGCGAGTTTGCATTCCAATTTCATCCTGAATCGACGACTGGGAACAAAATGATAGAAAATTGGTGAAAATTTATAAATTCCATGAGATCACAATGAGCACTAGCTCTCCTCAATCAACCTTGTATCAAGGTTGATACAAGGTTGATACACACTTCCCAATCAAAGTATGAGCAACTTCCTTCCTCATACTTTCCTCCCTCTATCCCTCCCCATCTTTCCACACTCATACCCTCTGCCTTTCCCCCTCCCCTTTCCCCTTTTCGCTCAGTCTCAAGCCATCCAACTGTCCCTTCCTTCTGTTCCCAGCCAAGCACTCTCCACAAAACCCTCACCCTCCCTGTTATGTCCCCTACCCACCACCGACCCTCTACCTCAATCCTCACCTCCCCTCCGCCACCTGGTCCCCCCTACCTCACTTCCTAATGTTGACTCCCAGGAAGTAACTTGTAACTGCGGCAGCTTGCTCTTGAAGACGGAATATTCGTAATGAGATATTGGTGTCTGGAAGCCTCTTCCAGACACCAATAAGAGGTCATGTGTGTGTTGCATGTCTTGACTAAGCAGACTTGCCAACCACAGTCAGTTAGGTTCCTTAAAGTGGCCGTGAGACATCACATTCCACCAGATGCTACCTTTCAAGTATTTGGTAGATTTGATAGACTTTTAATTCCTCACTATCTAATTGTTTTTCTTGATACAGGTGCCCTCATCCCAGTAGTCAATCTCTCGCATAAGACCTATCGCTTCAGAGTGGTTGATATAGTATCTCAGGGGACTATTTTAGATGAGACATTTTTCCAGCAGGATCAACCTGAAATACCAGCCGTCAGTGCGCAGTTTAGGGCAATAAATGTTAATAACGTTAGTAAGATTTCGAACAGAAATAATGAAACAAGCGTATCTCCTCATGATATGAACAATGTGAACAAGTTAATATCTGCACCGGATTTGCAACATTCTCAACAGTCGGACAGGAAACTGTTGAGAGGAATCCTACGTAGGTTCCCTAAATTGTTTGCAACTGATGGCGATCAAATTGGACTACTTGATATGATCGAACCCACCATTCCAACAGGTGACCACTCGCCAGTGTACAGTCGGCAGTGGAGGCTCCCAGAACAGACAAAGAAAGTTATCAGAGATGAGTGTCAGAAGATGTTACGACAGGAAGTCATTGGACCTAGTATTTCACTGTGGCTGTCTCCAATTGTATTGGCTTGTAAACCGGATGGTAGTTACAGGTTTTGTGTGGAGTATCGTAAGGTAAATAACATTATAAAGGGTGATTTATCCCTTACCCCGAATTCCGGAGATCAGAAATCAGTTCGGGGCAACCAAGTTAGCATAGCCCACCAAGTTACCTCCACTCTCGATGCAAAGTCAGCATATTGGGCTATACCAGTGGCAGATAAGGACAGAGAAAAGACAGCATTCATTAATGGTGAGCACACTTACCAGTTCAAGCACATGCCTTTTAGATTAAAACAGATCATTCTTTATTTCAAAAGGCTATTATTACATCCTCCGTCCAGTTTTGAATAGGCACCTACAGGAATTGATAGACACGATTACATTATTAGTTAAGGCAAGCTTTAAATTAAATGTTTTGAAATGCACTCTGGCATCTCAGAAATTCAAGGTTCCGGCTGTGCTCACCTGGGAAGCCTAGGTGAGCACAGACGGAGTTCCTCCTGACCCAGATTCAAGCCATGCCATTGCTGATATGCCCACTCCATGGACAACAAAGGATGTGTGAGGGTTTCTCAGGACAGCTAGGTACTTCTGTCGCAATATTGAAGATTTTGCTAATACATCAGCACCCTTGACAGATATAACGAAGAAAAATGTCAAATTTGTTTGGAAGCCAGAACACGATACAGCATATTAAAAAAAATAAAGTCATCTCATTACCACTACAGTATTAGTCGTGCCTGACTTTGATAAAGAGTGGGAAGTACACACTGATGCCAGTGGCATCGCCAAACGTGGTTGTTTAATGCAGCGCGGTTCTGAGAACCAGCCTCATCCGGTGGTGTATTTAAACAGGAAATTGAAGGACCCTGGGAGAAATTGGGAGCTGGTCGGCCGAGCAGACAGCACATTGTACGTGTGATCCTGTGGTCCCGGGTTCGATCCCGGGTGCCGGCGAGAAACAATAGGGAGAGTTTATTTCACCCTATGCCCCTGCTACCTAGCAGTAAAATAGGTACCTGGGTGTTAGTTAGCTGTCACGGGCTGCTTCCTGTGGGTGGAGGCCTGGTGGAGGACCGGGCCGCGGGGACACTAAAGCCCCGAAATCATCTCAAGATAACCTCAAGATAACCCTGAAGTTCAATATTCTGTCTGCAACAGATAAGGAAACACTTGCAGTCGTCGAGAGCGTTAGATACTTTGAGCCGTATCTATTCCAGCGCTATTTTGTAATTTATACAGATCCCAGACCTCTCAAACATATATTTAAGAAAAAACTAAGTGCTCACGGATGTCACGCTGACCTCTTGAACTGTTGCCACACTCATTTCAGATACTTTACAAGCCTGTATCATCACATGCTGTGTCAGATACTTTGAGCAGGAACATCGTGTTACACTCTTGGGTGCTCTGTAGGGTGAATGTTTAAGGTAAGGGAGTTCCACCCTATGGGGTTAGGTAAGGCCAAGCCCCCAGGGAAAAAAATTCCCAGCAAAGAATAAATAATAATAGTCTGTCGTCTAGAAACAGATCACCCCCCCCCCCCCCTACTCAAAATGAATAAGGGAAACTTCACCTTTACATTACCTTAATATAATTTATTAACCAAATAAATATCAAGTACAACAAACAATACCTTCTCGATCTTACGTTAACTCTCTGAATCCACATAGACCAGAGACGAAAGTTACATTCAGTAAACTAGAGGTAACGCCCACATTCCTCAAGGGACAGTACACACACACCACTGAACTTAATATCTTAATACCAGAACGTTGTCACTAGTAATCCGCAGATTTAAACACTTGGTACTAAAAATAAGTAACAGGTCACACAGACGTTGCTCTTAGAACAACTAATGGCAAGGTAACAAATACATCTGTACTTATCTTGTTATTTAAAGAATAAGGAGAGAAGAGAATGGAAGGAATTGAGAAGAGAGAGCCCACGTTCAAAGTGACCGACTCGTGATGAGACCCGATAGAGAAGACAGCCATCTTCACCCTGAGGGCTGCTGCCTGAATGATTAATTGATCGTACAGTAAAATTTACTTAACCTCAAATACAATAATAACTTGCCACTAAACAGTTCTAAGTATAACTAACATCCTACATTTACAATACACTAGCATTATTTTATCACTGAATATTCCAACTGTGTGAGCATCAAAGTGTCCTATGTCTGGCAGGGGAAACTATCAATGCCATTTGCCCAGATGAGGTTTAATTTAAGTCCTCCTGAATGAAAAATTTAAAGGAGTTCACTTCTTCTTAAACACCCACCTAACTAACAAACTCATAAATTAGCTAACCAAACACCTACACATAATCCAAAACATTCAGGGCCTATCACTACAATACTTAAAAGTGAATGGTCCCTAATACATGTGAAAATAGGAATGCAATGACTTAGGACCTACATCTTTCCACAATCTTTGACGGCTTTGGTTACATTTATTAAACAGTTTACGAGAATGAAGACTTCCCCTTCAACTGTTGTTATTGTTATAAACAGCCTCCTGGTGCTTCGGAGCTCATTAACTGTTTAGTAATTGTAGACACAGCCGCCAAAGATTGAGAAAAGATGTACAGATTCACAAGTGCTTGCGAAACTGATTCGTGAATCTGGCCCCCAAGGTCGTAATTCTCCTCTAACCCCCCCCCCCCCCCACGGAAGAAAAATGTGGCTATTAGAATAGTATTTATATTTTTTTTTTGAAAGAGCCTAAAAACCAGTCTGAAAAACTTTTTTTTTTTAGCTGGAAACAGTAAAAAAAAAAAAAATACTCAGAAAGTGAGACACACGAAAAAACATATACCATGGAATAATTGATGTCACAGGAGAACCTAAAAAGTATACTACACTTGACAGTTGGTTCATGGCTTCCTGCAGCTCAGATGTACTCTACCCACCTAACCAGGATAGTGCATCAACTATCACATTTAGCCAACCCGGTTAGTGTTTTAAGGTAAGATCCTGTAAGTATAATGCCCACCTGAGGATACATTTATTTTTCTCTCTCATCTCATGGATGAATACAAGTGGGTTAAGGTCTATATACACTTCCACTATATTAGCCATGAGATATACCTCAAACTGTTGACAGGCCAACACTAGCACCAATGCTTCTCTGTCTACCACCGAATAGATGTGATGAGCCTTGTCTAATT
>NC_091183.1:30211815-30214315 GCF_040958095.1 Procambarus clarkii
TGTACATATATATGAATGTATATTGTGTCACGTGTATAGCCCACTCGATACTTCGCCTCCCCCCCAAACCGACCCCATCCCCCCCCCCCTCGCACCTCACTACCTGAGCTGATCCTCGCCCCACCGGCCTCTACACCCAGCCGCGGCCTCCACACCCAGCTGATGCCTCAACACCCAGTTGATGCCTCCACACCCAATTGATGCCTCCACACCCAGCCACGGCCTCCACACCCAGTTGATGCCTCCACACCCAGCCACGGCCTCCACACCCAGTTGCTGGCTCCACACCCAGTTTCTGGCTCTACACCCAGTTTCTGGCTCTACACCCAGTTGCTGGCTCTACACCCAGTTGCTGGCTCCTCACCCAGTTGATGCCTCCACACCCAGTTGCTGGCTCTACACCCAGTTGCTGGCTCCACACCCAGTTTCTGGCTCTACACCCAGTTTCTGGCTCTACACCCAGTTGCTGGCTCTACACCCAGTTGCTGGCTCTACACCCAGTTGCTGGCTCCACACCCAGTTGATGCCTCCACACCCAGTTGATGCCTCCACACCCAGTTGCTGGCTCTACACCCAGTTGCTGGCTCCACACCCAGTTGATGCCTCCACACCCAGTTGATGCCTCCACACCCAGTTGATGCCTCCACACCCAGTTGATGCCTCCACACCCAGTTGATGCCTCCACACCCAGTTGATGCCTCCACACCCAGTTGATGCCTCCACACCCAGTTGCTGGCAGTTGCTTGGCCATGACCCAGTGTGTTTGCCCCCCTCCACAGAACAATGCACAGTTTAACTCTCCCAACCGAGTTGAAATGGAAGGGGCCCCAGCGGTCGGGCAGACTCCACACACCTTGAGGTGCCAACAACTGCTCCTTAAAGAGGTTTTTGCCGAGTATGCAACAAAAACACCGCCATAAACTCCAACGGTGGTGTCATCCGCTTTCACACCGTCAACGAGGTAAGATGCAGTGGTTCCCACCAGCTTCCAAAGGGAAGCAATGGCCAGCTGCCATTAACAGTTCGGGAAGATACTCCCAATTACCTAATCTCATCTGAAAACCTCACCCAAGCGATCATAGCGACGTCTGCTAGAACATTACCACACATCCCAAAAGCAGCCCGCCCAAATGCAGCAGCCAAACTCTGTAATCTTCTGAAAAGGGTCAATGATGCCCCGGAAAACATTCAAGCGTGGCATAATGTCCTTCTGTTTGGCAATGTATGCCTCACCGTCCCTCCAAGGAGGGACAAATCACTTGCTTCCTCGGTCCTGAGGACGATAAATGAATACCCGAGGGGGGATAACCTAGTTCGCCTGCCTCTCCGAGCAAAACACATCCACCGCAGAAATGGTAACAACAATATACCGGAAACGTACAAAATCAGAGCACAAATCACCAAGAAAATTGAAGAGGGAAATACTGCAAGTGCTATTAGAGTCCTCACCAGTGACGAGAAAATGGCTCCTCGAAACTCAGCCACAGCACGAGTCCTGCAAAGCAAGCACCCACCCAGAGCCCCTCAAGGTGACAACATCGTTCCGCCATCAGCCGTCACCATTTCAGACCCATTAACCGTTGGTGAATCTAAGGTCTACAAAGCAGCCCTTTCTTTTCCACCTGGGTCAACAGGCGGCTTTACAGGGTTAAAATCTCAACACATCAAGCAAATGTTAAATCCTTCGGTAGGTGATGCTGCACAAGATCTTCTTATGGAACTCGCAAGGTTCGTCAACATGTGCCTGGCTGGTGAGATACCTGAGGTCATCAGGCCTCTCTTTTTTGGTGCCTCCCTCTGTGCTCTCAAGAAGAAGGATGAAGGAATCAGGCCAATCGCTGTTGGCAACACTTTGCGACGCCTGATTGCCAAGGCTGCTACGAGGGTTGTGAGCCAGCAATCGCCTGAATTGCTGAAACCAATCCAGCTAGGATTTGGAATCCCCCAAGGCTGTGAAGCGGCTGCCCATGCAGCACGAGCATGCATCACCAACATTTCTGATGAAAAGGCCCTGCTCAAACTGGACTTTAAGAATGCCTTCAACATGGTCAGAAGAGATGCAGTACTTTGTGCCATACATCGCCATTTCCGGCCCCTCTACCCGTTCATATTATCGTGCAACAGTGGTGAGTCAAAACTGCTCTTTGGTGAACATGAAATCATATCATGTGAAGGTGTTCAGCAAGGTGATCCTCTTGCTCCCCTTCTTTTCTGCTTAGTCTTAAAAGAAATCACCGAAAGCTTGTCCTGCGAGTTCAACATCTGGTCTTTGGATGATGGCACTATAGCTGGCACCGTAGACCACCTCTTGGCAGATATCAGGAAAATAAGGGAGCAAGAAGTAAGCCTGGGTCTCGTCCTGAACCTTTCCAAGTGTGAAGTAGTCTCCTCCAACCTAGACATCGTAGCTAGAATAAGGTCTGCCTTGCCTGGAGCCCATGTCATTAGGGCCGAGAACAGCACCCTCCTTGGAGCCCCCCCTCAGGTCTAACGCCATTGA
>NC_091183.1:30219315-30231815 GCF_040958095.1 Procambarus clarkii
GTATGAAGTCCTCTGAAACTTCAATGAAGGATATGAGTGCAGTGCCAATACCATGAAGGGTATGAAGTGCTCGGTTGCTCCTATAAAGGGTACGAAGTGCACTGCCACTCCCATGAAAGATATGAAGTGTACTGCCTGTCCCTTGAAGGGTAAAAATTGCATTGACACCCATGAGATGTATGAAGTACACGTATGAAGGGTACGAAGTGCACTGACAACCTATGAAGGGTATGAATGCAATGCCACTCTCATGAAGGATATGAAGTGCACTGTCACTTCCATGAATGTTTTGATGTGCAGTGCAACTTCCATGAATGTCATTGGGTGCAGTGCCGCTCTCATGAATGTTATGAAGTTCGCTACCACTGCCATGAAAGGTATTAGGTGCATTGCTACTCCCATGAAGGGTAAGAAGTGTATTGACACTCCTATCAATGGTATTAAGTACACTGCAACTCCCATAGAGGTTATGGTGTGCAGTGCCACACCCATGAAGGGAATGGAGTGCATTGCCACTCATATGAAAGATATGGGGTGCAGTGCTACTCCCATAAAGGGTATGAAGTCCAGTGCCACTCCCTTGAGGGGTGTGAAGTGCATTGCCGGTTCCCATGAATGTTATGGGGTGCAGTGTCACACCCCCCCCCCCTGAAGATTATGAAGTGCACTACCACTCCCATGAAAGGTATTGGGTGTAGTGCCACTCCCATGAAAGGTATGAGTGCAATGCCTCTCAATCGTCCGGCCTCCAACTTCGTTCAGACAGATATACAAACAGATATATTCTATTTCGTAGATATGGATTTTAATTTTTGTAATACAAAGACACTTCCAGAACCAAGAATCTGAAACAATGTGTTTTGTTCCACACTAAAAAATAGAGAAAAAACCATCCAACAGAGCGTTCTGTGTGTGTTGAGAGGTGGAGGAGAGAAAAGTAAGCTCGAGCTGTTGCTGAGGAAAGAAACACCATCGTCTCCATCGTGTGTAGGTGGGTCAGAACTATTGTATGTGGTTGAAACCTCAATACCAAGATCAGAAAAAACTGTTTTTTATTAAAATATCTCAACAAAAAGACGAACATTACTCAGAGATTCCAATTAGAGACATATCTATCGTCTCCGGGTGTCTGAGACTCGGGCAAGAATTATATCTATCGTCCCCGAATGTCTCAGAGACTATGGCAATAACTATATCTATTGTCTACTAGTGTCTCAGAAACTTGAGCAAGAACTATATTTATCGTCTCTGAATGTCTCAGAGATTTGGGCAAGAACTATTTCTACTATATCTATGTGCAGGCGATGAGTCACAATAACGTGGCTAAAGTATGTTGATCAGACCACACACTAGAAGGTGAAGGGACGACGACGTTTCGGTCCCTTCACAATCGACTTGATAATGGTCCAGGACGGACCGAAACGTCGTCGTCCCTTCACCTTGTGGTCTGGTCAACAACCTGATCTATCGTTCCTGACAGCAGGGTGGACAAGGGCGCCTGACAGCAGGGTGGACAAGGGCGCCTGACAGCCGGGTGGACAGCGCTTCAGATTTGTAGTCCTGAGGTTCCGGGTTCGATCCCCGGTGGAGGCAGAGACAAATGGGCAAAATGTTTCTTTCACCCTGATACCTAGCAGTAAATAGGTACCTAGGAGTTAAACCGTTGCTACGGGCTGCTTCCTGGGGGGTGTGTGTAGCAAAAAAGGGGGCATGGTCGAGACCGGGCCGCGGGGACGCTAAGCCCCGAAATCATCTCAAGATAACCCTCTAGATAGATCGTCTCCGAGTGTCTCTAAGACTCTGGCAAGCACTATATATATTGTGTATGATCATAAGACTTCCTCGCGATTATGAAGGTCCTGTACTATGTAGGAGATCCGGCGTAATAACGGAACTCCTGTATGTAACCAGAACATGTATTTATTCACTGAGTTCCTGTATGATAAATTTCTTCCTATATGATCGCTGAGCTCCTGTGTGACCACGGATCTCCTTTATGATCACGGAGGTCTCTCACGATCATTGATCACCGGTAGATTCATGGGTCTCCAGTAAGGGTATTGATCTTTTGTATCATCATGGGCTCCTATATGATCACAGGAAATATTATATGATCATGGAGCTCCTATATGATCACAGGACTATTATATGATCATGGAGCTCCTATATGATCACAGGACTATTATATGATCATGGAGCTCCTATATGATCACAGGACTATTATATGATCATGGAGCTCCTATATGATCACAGGACTATTATATGATCATGGAGCTCCTATATATTGTCATCCGACAATTATATAATCATGGAGCTATTAAATGATCATAGGACTATTGTATGATCATGGAGCTCCTATATGATCATAGAACAATTGTATGATCATAGAGCTCCTATATGATCATCGAAACAGTGTATGATCATGCAGCTCCTATATGATCATAGGACTATTGTATGACCATGGAGCTCCTATATGATCATAGGACTATTGTATGATCATGGAGCTCCTATATGATCATAGGACTATTGTATGACCATGGAGCTACTATATGACCATAGGACTATTGTATGACCATGGAGCTCCTATATGACCATAGGACTATTGTATGATCATGGAGCTCCTATATGACCATAGGACTATTGTATGATCATGCAGCTCCTATATGATCATAGGACTATTGTATGATCATGGAGCTCCTATATGATCATAGGACTATTGTATGATCATGGAGCTCCTATATGATCATAGGACTATTGTATGATCATGCTGCTCCTATATGATCATAGGACTATTGTATGATCATGGAGCTCCTATATGATCATAGGACTATTGTATGATCATGGAGCTCCTATATGATCATAGGACTATTGTATGATCATGGAGCTCCTATATGACCATAGGACTATTGTATGATCATGGAGCTCCTATATGATCATAGGACTATTGTGTCATCACGGAGTTTGTGTATGATATTAGTGGTCCTTAACGACTGTGAAGTTTCTAAGCCATTCTTAAGCTCCTGTGAGATGTGTGAGTGTGATTGTGGTCATTGAGCTTCTCTACGATGCTTCTCACCGAGACAAGAACCTAAGTTATTCAAACGTCTTTCAGAACATTACAATGCTCTGAAGCGCTGCTTTACATTTGAATATTTCGATCTCTTCGATTTGTAATCCAAATTTACATATTTGTTTATTTCGTTGTTATTATTATTATTATATCCGATTTTTATTAACCAAAAAATTATTTTCAGGTATAATTCAGTTTATGAAACTATAAATATCAATTTTTATTTGTATTTCTTGATTAACTTAACTGAATTCCAAAAGGTATTTCCGATTCTTAGACAACATTATATAAATTAAGGAGGTGATATTTTTGGATTCACTTTGTAACGAGTTTACGAACCAGTCCTCACTTACTCGTCAGGCTAGGATCGTTAAAGCGCCACCTCTCCCAAGATGTATTCTACAGGCATCCAACTGATATCCAATCAGGATATCAGTATTTGAAGCATTGCCGCCCTATGCCCTCTGGCTCATGGTCCTTTAGTTCTCCATCCAACAATTCTCGTCAAATACACAATGAAATCTATTTTTAATACATAATACGTTTAAACTCCCAGAGGATTCATTGGAATCACACGTTGCAATGCTTTTACCATGGCATGATGCATTGGTCTAAGACATTTGCTTGGAGTACCAAGAAAAGCGGGTTCGAATCCTCCCCCATTGAGTACTCGAACCGGCGCACTTGTGATCATATACGAGCTTCATGATAATCAATAACCAGCTAATGCACAGTTACACTCTACCCACTTCAAGACCCCGGGCCAAATGCACAATCTGGACGGAACGACCCAGCAACAGGAACGGCAGCAACCAGAAAAACATAAACTGCCAACATGTCACTCTTTTAATTTACTAACCTCATTAATACCCCATTATATAAGGCCCCATTAATACACCATGTATGTCATTCATCTATGTCACCTTCCACCTCACCATTAGAGGACATAATCAGAGGCTAACATAGAAGAATTAAAAGCTCCTACCAAGAAAAGCGCTTTAAGATAGAATAACGTCATCTATGCCTTCACATGCCCACTTGGGAAATGTCAGCCCCAACGATCAGGCAAGACAACAACTGTCTCTCTCTAGGTGATTAACAATGCACAAACAACAGGGCTATATCAAGGAACATGTAATCTCCATACACAACCAGATCATCACCAGAGAGATCTTAACAAGTAACACTAAAATAATCGACAGATATGACGACAGCAGGAGATTGGTCATCAGCGAGGCACTACATATCAAGACGTCCAGACCAGCAATCAACAACCAGCTAACACATAATTACATTTTACCCACTTCAAGACCCAGAGCCAACGCAGACACAGAATCTAATGGCCCTACTAATACCCTCTGATCTCTTTATTCATCGATCCTCCCTTGATCCATTTATTCATTGACACCCCTTGATCCATTTATTCATTGACACCCCTTGATCCATTTATTCATAGATAAATTTAATGCCCCCCGTGTTATGGCATTCATCCCCCACCTCACCCAAAGAGTATATAATTCGATGTTTAACACAGTAAAAACAGTTACAAGCCAGTGGTACACTCCTCGGCAAGACCAAATAAATGTAGATACATACCAGCAAAAGACTAAAGCACCAATTCCTTCTAGTCTGAGTAAGAACAGGGCCTCCAATAACTGGAGAAAGCAAAGCACTGCTCCACAAGGCAACAACCACCTGAATACATCAGGGCAGCGAAAGGAATTCACTTGCTGTTGCCTCCAAGACCTCCCAAGCACGAATGACAATCCCTACATCATCAAATGCCTCAGTAGCTGGATGTAGCAAAGACGCTAGTACCCAACCAAGAGTCTCCTCACCAACCAAGACAAATGAAAGACAACCAAAGGCATATCGAATGACTATTGTTCCAATGGTTATTGCCTCCCTAACAGAGACTTTCAGCAAGATGTTTGACAAAACATTCCAAGCACTGGAACAGAGCAAACCACAGTCAAGAAAGGAAATGATAAAAGTTCAAAAAACAATCTACTGAACTTATTTCTTCCACACTTCTACAAGCTCTACCTAAAGAGGTTAACGAAGTAGAAGTCGAAGAAGATGACGAAAGTGAATTGTTTCAGTACCCAATAGAAGTCTCCACTCCAGCCAAGAAGTTACAAGCCGTCAGGGGGAAATCAGCACTTTAGAAACTACCATGGACTCAATGGATTCAACTCTAACAGAATAATGGACAATCTCAAGATTATACAATGGAACATTCAAGGATTCAAAAGCAAAGCACAAACACTCAGAGCAGTGCTTCTCAAGAACAACATTGATATTGTCTTAATTCAAGAAACACTCACCTGGACTGAAAGATATATCAATATCCCAGGATATCAAGGTTTCCACTGCCCAATTGCACAAGGTGGCACCAGAAGCATTTCAATTCTAGTCAGAAATCATATCAATGTCACGGCAATCACAGACCTGCCTAACTGTGGTGAGAACTTCGAAATTATGGGTGTTAATCTCACTATGAGGAACTCATTGCTGTCCATCTTCAATGTATACAGGAGCCCTAAAGAACACGACATAGATCTCTCTGCAATCTTTGAAATAGCAGTCACTACACCTAGTATCATCTGTGGTGACATTGTTATAGTGACTTACTACTTGATTCACCAAGAACCGACACCAACAGAAGTAATATTGAACACCTTTTGGATGAAGTGCCGGAAATCCGTCTGCTTAACTCGACGGAACCAACCCACACTGGTGGGGGAAGCTGGATCTCACGTTAGTCTCCATCAGTATTTATGAGTTGTGTCATTGCTCAGTTGACAATGTACTGACTAGTGACCACTTTGCTACAAAATCAGTTATTAATATAGCACTACCTTCCAGACTTCCAGCTCCCGAGCCCGGATGGGACTTTATCAAAGCAGATTGGACGAAGTTTCAAGAAGCTCTCGAAACTTGGCACCAAAATTACACTCCTCCTGACGACACCGAAGAAATGGAAAAAGATTCAGTAAATGCAATCCACAGAGCAGCGAATCACGCCATCCCCAAAAGGAAAACAATTAACAATCAACACAAGGGCCTTTGGTAGATCAAAGAGCTCCTTAACAGACTAAATTGTGCACGAAAGAATTTCAGAAGAGATAGAACCGAAGTTAATCTAGGACTTTTCAGAGCTGTCCTGAGATCATGTGCTCGAAGCAAAAATCAGAGATGAAAAATGGCTCGAGGGGTGCGCCAAACTAAATCAGCATACATCCTTGGGCGACATTTGGAGGCAGATCAACAAGGCCAAAGAAAAATCGCCTCCTGCTCCGCCATATCATACTCATCCAGAACAAGAAGTAGAAAGGTTAAAAAATCTATTTGCTTCAAGAGCCAGTTCCACTCAACTTCCTCAAGCAACTCTGACTCACCAACAAAGACTTCAAGCCGCAAGATGAAAAAAAAATAGATGATGCTTTAGCTTTACATGACGAACTAGACCAACCTTTCAATCTGAAAGAACTCAGAAGAGCCACAAAGAACACTAAAAACACAGCTCTAGGTGAGGACAAAATCACCTACAATATGCTGGCTAAGCTAGGAGAAAAGGGTGAAGAAACATTCTTGAATCTCATCAACAGAGTGTGGGTGACAAGAACTCGACCACTCTCTTGGAACAGAGAAATTATAGTTCCCATTCCATAACCTAAAGACCCAGGAAATCCAAGGCCACTCTCATTAACAAGCTGTCTGGCCAAAATTGTGGAAAGAATGGCTCTAAATCGAATTGAATGGAGAGCCAATCCACTGCACCAAAATGTTTGCTTACAAAAAAGGTGTTGGAACCACAGAATGCCTTCCCTCCCTTTTAGATCAAATCAATGACAAACCTGGAATCCTTATTTTTCTAGACCTAGAAAAAGCCTTCGAGTTAGCCAATACTCCAGCTACACTGTGCTGCCTTGTAGATAAGGAAATCAAAGGACACGCTCTTGCCTTTGCCAAATTATCCCTGCTTAACCGAGAAGCTAAAGTCAAATTCCAAGGAAAAACATCGTCCTCAAAGAGGCTGGAAAATGAACTCCGCAGGAGGAATACTAAGCCCTTTTCTCATCAATTGTCTCATGGAACAATTCATGAAGCTCAAGTTACCAAAAGCCAAACTGCTTAAATATGCAGACGACTTTGTGATCATCATCAATGGCAAAGCCGCCAAGAACCTTGCTAAAAAATGCCTAGATATTATCAGTAGGGAAGCGGAACACACAGCAGTGAAAATAAACAGCAATAAAACCAAAGCAATGGCCGGTAAAATGAGAACTCAAGACGTAAGACTCGCAATGCAAGGACATGAAATTGAGTGGGTTACCTCTTTTCAATACATAGGAGTCATAATATACAGCCAGTTGAAATTCACTCAAGAAATTGAATTGCTTCGGAAACTTTGTAAATCCAGAAACTCTGCTTTGTGCTCCCTGGCAAATCTTAGAGATGGTGCATCTCTACCAGTACTCAAAATGTACTACGTTCAAAACGTTAGGTCACTCATTGTCTATGCTGCTCCTGCTCTTACATGTCTCAATGATAACCAATGGGAGAAACTGGAAGTGTCTCAAAATGATGCTCTCAGAACAATGTTGGGAGCTCCTATATGGACGCATCAAGAGAATCTAAGAATGGAAACCAAATTACCAGCATTAGAAAACAGGATCAAACAAAGGATAGCCACCATAACAGCAAAACTTGTTGGATCCACCGCCAGACTGCCAATCAAAGATAGCATGCACAGATCACTTCAGAGAAATCTTCAATATAGAACAAGTGCATGGACGGATAATCTAGTAAAGATTCTAGAAAATTTGGACATGAAATGAACCATTTAAAACAAAGGAGAAGATAGACCATATCAACACTTTCGGCAGCCTCCTCCATGGGAAGAATCGAGTCTAAAGATTATCATTGAAGGATTACCAGTTAAAAAATCAGCATGTGACTCGCAGAGACTCAAAGCAGTCATAGAACAACAAATGGAAACCATCTCAAGATCTACAACGACTCACATCTTCACAGATGGATCAGTTGATCAAGAAAGAGGTTCTGCTGGGGCAGCAGTTTACACTAAAAACCATAAAGCTTACTGGAGCATGAATAGTGGGTGCTCAACATTGCAGACAGAATTATATGCCCTGAAACAGGCCATAAACTACACAATTGAGAATAATTTATATGATGTCATCATTCATACCGACTCTAAATCTTCGCTCCAGGCATTGTTATCCAGTCAACACAGAGATAATATGCAACTCACAAAAATCCAACATATAGGAAAAAAACCTAGAGCTGTCAGTCACTCTAAATTGGATACCAAGTAACATTGGCATAGATGGTAATGAAAAGGCAGACTCACTAGCAAAAGCTGCGACTGCTCTACCTGTCGTACAGGCTCAAATACCTCCAAGTTTTTTACAGATTAAGGAGCAAATCAAGAAGAAAATACTCCCAACTATCAAAAGTTGCCACAGAGCCAAAGAAGCGGAAGGAAGATCGACTGCGATATGGTACGAACAACCCACTGGGTACTACTCTTTCAAGCCTGACAAAAAGATATCCAGAGACATTGCAGTAGCCATACACAGACTTAGACTTGGTTACAAGTGCTGCTGGGAGGTAAAAAAAAAACAATAGTTAAAGAGTGTCATATCTGTGGAACAGAAGCTGAGGTGCCACTATTGTACAACCACTCATTGGAATGTGAAACTACTGAAGCCCTGCGCATCAAACTCAACATTAATCCAGCGACAGCAGCTGCATTAGATGCACATTCATAAATGGGACTCACTAATGAACATTCTGCACATACATCCGCCACCAAGATAAATTTATTAAAATACCACTAAAACAGAAGCGAAAAAGAAACAAGGGATAAAGGAGGAAACCCCACCTCCCTTTAATACTTTGACCCATATATCAGAGTAACAAGGTTATCGCGAATAACCAAACTCAATTACGGGCTCACCATAGCAAGTGCTATATGGACATTTCGTTCTGCGTAGCTAAATCTAAAACAACAACAACACAGTAAAATTGTCATTGATAATGAAAGGTGTACCTTGCGAAATGCATCCCCAGGCATAAGACTATAAAAAAATATAAAAATGAACTTTGAAGAATTCATTTTTTAACTTCCCTTGACAGTGAAGAAAAATGTAAGAAATATTGACCCCATATAGCCTGGGTGGAACGAGTCTACCTTTCTGAGAGGTACTCAGTGTTCCGGACCTGAGATTGAGAGGTCAGAGGAATGATGTATATATTAAATAACTGAGTAAGCATCAGTAAGTAATCTCAGGATACTAGCAGAGGATTGGAGTTGGTAATAAATGACATGAAATAAGATGTCGATACTTTGGGGACGTGAAGTGACGCTAGCAGGAGGTTGTGACCTCACTTGAGTCGCAACTGTCGTCAGAGGTGGTGGTACTTCGTTCATACTCCCGGAATAAGGAAGAATATTGTTCCTCTGTGTTAGTGCTGGAGTGAAGACTACTTGTCTACAAGTGTGAGGAGGCTGTTGGGTACATAGTACACCATTTCTCTGTGATGTTGGTAAATTAGAGGCGACCAGCAAGTGAGTGTTGGTCGCGCCTTGGTGAAACTCTAATTGCTGTTTCCTCAAGAGGAGGGAAGTAGGCAGGCGTTTCTGTTGTGGTGCCTGCCAGGCGATGTTGTGAACTGAAGTCGTGAACTGGAGGAAACCTTAAGAGGCAGTCCTGAAGTTAATTTGTGGGCGACCTATGTTAGCGCCATGTTTGAGCTCTAATGAGTGGGCGTTCTCACGTCAGAGATTTTGGTGGTAAGTCTGTTTAATCAGTTGTTAATTAAACCACTAATTTTTGATCGTGTGCCCAGCGATCATGGTGAACATATGTATATGTAGAATAGATATTTTGTTAAGACAGTGAGCAAAAATACGAGGTTAAAGTTGGGAGGATATGCTAGGGGGAACGGTGGTACATCCTCACTCGCCGAAGATCAGTGGATGACTGAGGAGGGAAGCCCCCAAGCCTCGAGACAGGAGTGGCGACGCATCGAGACATGCTCCCAGGTGGACCCACCCAGGATGGGGGAGGACCCACATCAGTGGAGCCGTAGTGCCGGCATAAGGATGTCGGATGGAGGAGTTTATTTTTTTGTGAATATATTTAATTAGGTTTTGTTAGGAAAATAATTATTGGCATGGTAATGGAATTGCAAGTTTGTTTGGGAAGGATGTTCGTGGAGAAACGTCGAGGTTAGAGAAAGAGTTGATGGAGGAACTTTATGACTGGAAAAGATATGTATGCCGAATTCTGTGGTAGAGCAGAACTCCATAGTGAGGAGGTGATTTCAAGCAGTGTAGAGGAGCTACACGTGTCTGTGCGGAATCAGTGGTGAAACGTCACTGATGTGGGATTAGGATTTCGTTGTGCAGCATATTGGGAGAATTGCAGGAGTACCTTTCATGATATTTTGGAAGACCTAGAGATATACATTGGTAGTGAGCCTCTCGGAGCAGAACAGAGGTTCATTGTGGACACACATTATTGTATAAGGGGAATGCTTGAATGCATATTGGCATGGAAGACGCAGTGTAAGGTGAGTGATTGATTTCTTCTTTTGTTGGGGGATACTTATGTAGGTGTTTCTGGTGTTTCAACCCCGAGCTGAGTTTCATATACTTTCAGGGCTGAGGATATAGTATTGTTGTGTCAGGATTTCAGCCCCATTTAGTGTGGGAGTGGTAAGTGGTAAGCCAAGAAGTAAGCAGCAACTTGATATCAACAGTTGGTGAAGCCAGGATATGATATTGGAGTGATACCGGGTTGTAGCAGTTTAGAGTGCTGTATGATAACGTTCTATTTTATATGTCTTGTATTATATATGTTTTCTTTGTATAGTAAATGTATATATTAGCTGGCTTTTGCTCTTGTCCAGGGGAGGTTTCCCAGAAAGTGGGAGAGAGAGAGAGAGAGAGAGAGAGAGAGAGAGAGAGAGAGAGAGAGAGAGAGAGAGAGAGAGAGAGAGAGAGAGAGAGAGAGAGAGAGAGAGAGAGGGTCACGGCTGCAGAGAGGGTGGCAGAAGATACTAATTCATTAAAGGAGGTCATTCCAAACGATTTAGGAGATCATTCCAAACGATTTAGGAGATCATTCAAAACTAAAAGAGAGTTCGGAGTCACGGCGGCTCAAACTGGGTGTGTGCACAAGACAACGAGACCAGTGTTGGAGCCGCACCCGTAAATATGTGATGCTGAACCCCTCTCCAAGATCAAGAGGCGTACAAGGTGATCTCCTAGGTAAATTACAAGCACTCCAGTGTCCATTGCTGGTCGACCGACGGTAGAGGGAGTGTGGCTACCAAGGTCGGTTGTTTGTTCCGCCAGGGAGTGGTTAGGGAAGTTGTCTACCCTATAAGCCAATAATGGTCTGGAGCAATAACCACAGCTCTCTTTTGGAGGACTAAGTCCCAAAATCCTCAACTCCTTCAATACAGAACAAATATATATATATATATATATATATATATATATATATATATATATATATATATATATATATATATATATATATATATATATATATATATGTCGTACCTAGTAGCCAGAACACACTTCTCAGCCTACTTTTCCAAGGCCCGATTTGTCTAATAAGCCAAGTTTTCCTGAATTAATATATTTTCTCTAATTTTTTTCTTATGAAATGATAAAGCTACCCATTTCATTATGAATGAGGTCAATATTTTTTTATTGGAGGTAAAATTAACGTAGATATATGACCGAACCTAACCAACCCTACCTAACCTAACCTAACCTATCTTTATAGGTTAGGTTTGGTTAGGTAGCCGAAAAAGTTAGGTTAGGTTAGGATAGGTAGGTTAGGTAGTCGAAAAAACATTAATTCATGAAAACTTGGCTTATTAGGCAAATCGGGCCTTGCATAGTAGGCTGAGAAGTGCGTTCTGGCTACTAGGTACGACATATATATATATATATATATATATATATATATATATATATATATATATATATATATATATATATATATATATAAATATATATATATATATATATATATATAATATATATATATATATAAATATATATATATATATAAATATATATATATATAAATATATATATAATATAATATATATATATATATAATATATATATATATATATATATATATATATATATATATATATATATATATATATATACATACATGTGTGTATATCACGAAAATAAACACGTGATTTAAAAATGTGACAATGTCAATCCACGGAGGAAAAATGAAACAGGAATTTCCTTAAGTACTTTCGTATATTAATACATCTTCAGAAGGAGTGAAGGACTCCTTCTAAAGATGTATTAATATACGAAAGTACTTAAGGAAATTCCTGTTTCATTTTTCCTCCGTGG
>NC_091183.1:30234315-30236815 GCF_040958095.1 Procambarus clarkii
AACCACCCCACCGCCGGCACTCGGATAGTAATCTTGGGCATAGCATTTTACCAAATCACCTCATTCTTTGGGGCACACGTGAGGAACACAAATGCGAACAAGCCTGAATGGTCCCCAGGACAATATGCAACTGAAAACTCACACCCCAGAAGTGACTCGAACCCATACTCCCAGAAGCAACGCAACTGGTATGTACAAGACGCCTTAATCCACTTGACCATCACGACCGGACAAAATGAGGTGATAGCCGAGGCTATTTGAACCACCCCACCGCCGGCACTCGGATAGTAATCTTGGGCATAGCATTTTACCAAATCACCTCATTCTTTGGGGCACACGTGAGGAACACAAATGCGAACAAGCCTGAATGGTCCCCAGGACAATATGCAACTGAAAACTCACACCCCAGAAGTGACTCGAACCCATACTCCCAGAAGCAACGCAACTGGTATGTACAAGACGCCTTAATCCACTTGACCATCACGACCGGACAAAATGAGGTGATAGCCGAGGCTATTTGAACCACCCCACCGCCGGCACTCGGATAGTAATCTTGGGCATAGCATTTTACCAAATCACCTCATTCTTTGGGGCACACGTGAGGAACACAAATGCGAACAAGCCTGAATGGTCCCCAGGACAATATTCTGGGAGTATGGGTTCGAGTCACTTCTGGGGTGTGAGTTTTCAGTTGCATATTGTCCTGGGGACCATTCAGGCTTGTTCGCATTTGTGTTCCTCACGTGTGCCCCAAAGAATGAGGTGATTTGGTAAAATGCTATGCCCAAGATTACTATCCGAGTGCCGGCGGTGGGGTGGTTCAAATAGCCTCGGCTATCACCTCATTTTGTCCGGTCGTGATGGTCAAGTGGATTAAGGCGTCTTGTACATACCAGTTGCGTTGCTTCTGGGAGTATGGGTTCGAGTCACTTCTGGGGTGTGAGTTTTCAGTTGCATATTGTCCTGGGGACCATTCAGGCTTGTTCGCATTTGTGTTCCTCACGTGTGCCCCAAAGAATGAGGTGATTTGGTAAAATGCTATGCCCAAGATTACTATCCGAGTGCCGGCGGTGGGGTGGTTCAAATAGCCTCGGCTATCACCTCATTTTGTCCGGTCGTGATGGTCAAGTGGATTAAGGCGTCTTGTACATACCAGTTGCGTTGCTTCTGGGAGTATGGGTTCGAGTCACTTCTGGGGTGTGAGTTTTCAGTTATATATATATATATATATATATATATATATATATATATATATATATATATATATATATATATATATATATATATGTCGTACCTAGTAGCCAGAACGCACTTTTCGGCCAACTATGCAAGGGCCGATTTGCCTAATAGGCCGAGTGATTTTCTTTATTTTCAATAAATTGTTTCCAATTAGTTTATTTGAATTATTGTTAATATATTATATTAGGAACATAAATTATTGACTAGTTGTATTAGTTTAAGTTAGGTTAGATAGGGTTGGTTAGGTTCGGTCATATATCTATGTTGGTTTTAACTCAAATTTAAAAAGCTTAACTCAAACATAATGAAAAGGATAGCTTAATCATTTCATAATACTAAAATTATAAAAACACATAAATTCAGGAAAACTTGGCTTATTAGGCAAATCGAGACTTGCATAGTAGGCCGATTACTGCAGTTCTGGCTACTAGGTATAGCATTATATTAATGTTTATAATGTTTTTGTTGTATATATATATATACACATGTATATATATATATATATATATATATATATATATATATATATATATATATATATATATATATATATATATATATATATATATATATTATATATATATATATATATATATATATATATATATATATATATATATATATATATATATATATATATATATATATATATATATATATATATATATATATATATATTGTACCTAGTAGCCAGAACGTCGTACTCGGCCTGCTATGTAAAGCATATCCGAAAATGAACCTCATACTCTCTGACCCAACTAAATTCCAAAGGGTAACGAAGGACACTTCAGCCGAATTGAAAGCAAAGATCAACAAATTGATCGAAACTGTGAACGCCAAGAAATCCGGACTCCACCTGCCAAAGATTATTGGGGAATACAAACCTGGATATGCGTATGGAAATGTCAAGACACACAAGCCTGGAAACCCACTTCGGCCAATCATCAGCCAGATACCCACACCTACGTACAGACTGGCGAAGCGACTCAACAGCTTGCTGACTCCTTATGTCCTTTGCGCCTTCAGCCTGAAGTCTCCAAAAGAATTTGTTGACTTATTGCAGGGAACACGGGCCACAGGGATTAGAGCCTCGTTGGACGTAGAATCACTGTTTACCAACGTACCTGTGGATGAAACAATCGGGATGATAGCGGACAGAGTGTATCGTGATACGGCCAGTACTCCTCTTGACATACCAGAAAACATTCTAAGGAAACTACTCCAAGCTTGTACTAAAGAGGCACCCTTCTTGAGCCCTGAT
>NC_091183.1:30241815-30291815 GCF_040958095.1 Procambarus clarkii
AAGATTATGCCAGTATGTGGAGGTTAGGCTATGTGCCCAGAAACTATTTATTTTCCATGTATTGATGATTGATTTATATACCATATATATGTCTATGTCCATTCAGTGAATAATCATTTGTGAGTACAGTGAATCATTGCGTTATCGCCCACGAGAGAAAGTACTGAAAACTCCCGTGTTAATATTTCATTATATATTGTTGGATAAATAACAGTGTAAGACCATTACAGTGAATCATTATAGAATTGATTGTAGAAAAGACTGTTTGAGCCTGAGTACAGTGTAACTAAGTAATTCGGTTTATTTGTGCCAATATAGAGTGAGCGAGTTTCTAGTAGTATTGGAGAATTTAAAGAAACCGCGCGCGTGAATCTAGCAAACAAGCAAATTTCGCGCGGAGAGTCCATTGCGATCAGCTGTTCTTGACACTTGATGAGGAGGGGAGAGTGTTGCCCTCTAGCGGTCGCATAATATCCGTGGGAATTACCGGCCGAGTCAGGATCAGTTGATTTATGATTATTGTGTGGCCTTGTGACATCTTTCATACATTTTAAGTAAAATACAAAACTCTCTTTGTGTTTTTATCATCCCCTCCATTGATCTTGTGGCTATACTATACCTGTAAGCATAGAGTGATAACAATAAGTACCTGCCTGATTCCTGATCTTTGAGTGTGACCTTGCCAAGGCTACCACTGAATGCACCAGTCCACTGAGGGTGTTACTGGCCACTTTAAACACCAGTTGGCGATCTTGTGTTTAACCGTAGAGCCCTATTGTTGGGGAGGGCACACGACAGTCGAGGTGAACGAGTCGTGTTCTCACTCTTTCTTAATAAGAGGCCGTTAAGATTGACTGGGAGACTCTCCTGGCGTGCAGTGGCGCCGTGAGGATCGAGGGAAGACCCGCAGGGCTACGGTGAGTTACCTTGAGCATAACTATTGCTCACCCCAGAGTAAGGGTAGAGAATAATAGAGAGGTGAAAACCCCCAACATTGGCGACCTTGCCAGGATATATATCGGAGCAAAGGTTGCAGTGGTACTTGGCAGTGGTGTTAGAGATCAGGTGCAGGTTAACACTCGTAGCACAAGATGGAGGATGATAAAGTAGCGAGGTTTATTGACTCTAGAGACGAACAGGTGCTGGAAGAGTGCACCAAGGCACAGTTACAGGCTGTAGCGGATCATTTTGGAATAAAGCTGAAATCTGCCCGAGTTGGTGAAAGAAGACTAGAGATAATGGCTCAGCTAAAGGCTCGAGACGAAGCTTTGGGGGAGGAACGGCCCCAAACACCTGCCAGTGAGGGTGAGCACCTGAGTATTGGTGGAAGCAGCAGGGGATCCAGCGGCAGCAGGCACAGCATTAAGCTGGAAATAATGAAGCTGCAGCTAGAAGCACAGCAGCGTAAAGAAGAGGGAGAGGCACAGCAGCGTAAAGAAGAGCGAAAAGCACAGCAGCGCAAAGAAGAGCGAGAAGCAGAAGCACAGCAGCGCAAAGAAGAGCGAGAAGCAGAAGCGCAGCTGAGGAGAGAAGAGGCACAACAGCGCAAAGAAGAGCAAGAGCGAGAAGCACAGCTGCGCCGGGAAGAGCAAGAGCGAGAAGCACAGCTGCGCCGGGAAGAGCAAGAGCGAGAAGCACAGCTGCGCCGGGAGGAACAGGAGCGAGAAGCACAGACGAAGCGTGAGGAACGAGAAGCACAGCTGCGCCGGGAAGAGCAAGAGCGAGAAGCACAGCTGCGCCGGGAAGAGCAAGAGCGAGAAGCACAGCTGCGCCGGGAAGAGCAAGAACGAGAAGCACAGCTGCGCAGGGAAGAACGAGAGCAAGAAGTTAGGCTGAGACAAATGGAAATAGAAGCCAACCAGGAGGTGGAGCTGAAGCGAGCTGAACTGGGACTAGGTGCCCCTGCCCCGCCACAGGAAGACCGACGAGTGAGGGAACGAGACCTGCCGGTCTTTGTGCCTAGTGAAGCCGAAAGTTTCTTCGATCACTTTGAGAGAGTTGCTGCTATGAAGAGGTGGCCGAGGGCGGAGTAGGCGGAGTTGGTCCAAGGAAGGCTCACAGGGGAAGCTCGCCAAGCCTTCACTATGCTCGACTTCCAAGAATGCACTAACTACGATGCGGTAAAACGAGCTGTGCTCCGTTCCTTTAAGCTCACGCCAGAGTGTTACAGAAAGAGGTTTAGAGAATGTACCCGGTTGCCAGGAAAATCGTATGCGGAGACGGCGAGGGACATTGAAAGAAAACTCCTTAAGTGGCTGGACTCTGAAGAAGCAAGGTCGGTCGAAGAGGTCAAGGAACTAATGGCCATGGAAAAGTTTATGTCCGTGCTCTCTCCTGAGATCAGGATGAGGGTAAAGGAGGCGGACATAAAGGACCAGAGGGCCGAGGGAGTGCGGGATGAACCCGTGCTAAATGGGGAGAAGAAAGTTCACCCATTCATGTGTCAAGGAACCGTAAGGATGGGGGTCGGAGACCCCATCCCAGTGAAGATGCTAAGAGACACCGGGGCTGACTTTACCCTGGTAAGTGAAACCCTGTTCCCCGAGGGTTACAAGAGTACCAGTGTGGGGGTGGCAAGTGTGACCACTGTGGGAGGCCCAGTGAGGATGCCCCTGCACCAGGTAACTTTAAGTTCCGATTATGGCTGCCAGACCCTAGAGGTGGGAGTCTGTACATCAATGCCCAAGATGGAGGCGCAGGTCATCTTGGGGAATGACGCGTGTGGAGGGTATGTCCTTCCGCATCTCGTGAAAGGCGAAGAGTGCCCAGAACAACACGAGGAGACAGGCGAAGATTTGAACGCCTGTGGGGACGAGAAGGGAATCGCACCGGTGGCGATCCCAGTTTGTACTGTGACACCGAGACAACGCGAAGAACCAGGAGGTTGTGGATCTGATGGGGCTGAGGAGTCGACTGACAGCCTGGGAACAGATCGCCTCTACGTAGGACCCAGAGAACGAGTGGAGGGCGAGAGTAGCCCGAATGGTGAGTTGCAGGTGACACTCACCGGTTCTCCAGGGGTAAGCCGCACTCGTCCCGGAGAGTTACAGCAGGGGGAGGTCCCCGAATTGGTTAGTAAGGCCGAAGGAGGACGTGTGGGTCCTGAGAAGGCTTACTTTCCATTTATATATATTATATATGCCATGCTATTCATGCTGAAGGAACGATGGACGCCAGGAGCAACCGTGGGAACGGTGAATAAATATGTCCAGAAGTTCAGAGAACGTCTCACTCGAGCGAAGAAACTGGCTAGGAAACTCCTGAAGAAGGCGCAACGTAAGATGTCGGAGTGGTACAACAGGAGAGCTGCGCAGAGGAATGTTCAGGCCGGATCCAAAGTATTGGTTGTGCTGCCAGGTAAAGGTAGAGTGACCAGGTCGCGGTTCAAGAGAGCATACCGAGTGCTGCGACGGTTGGGTCCAGTGTCGTACGAGATTGGGAAGCCGGATGGACCCCGAAAGAAACAGGTGTGTCCCGCAGACCGCCTGAAACCTTTCTTCACTGTGGAAGGAAGAGCCGACAAGCAGGACGGAACGATGTCCCGAGAAACCCAGCGGAAGACGGGTCTGAGTGTACCGAGGGACCGAGAACTCCCGGAGGAGGAAAGTAAGTGGTCCAGGGCGGACGGCACCAGTCTCACCCGCACTGAGAGTCTGACAAGGATCAAGGTCAAGCACATCAAGGGGAAGGACGACGTAGTGGCGGACGCCCTATCCCGCATACACTAACGAGACATGACTCTTATTTTAAGGGGAGGGGTATGTGACGGAGTTCCCCCCCTTATAATTCTCCCACGTCTGCAGTAAGAGTCATGTCTACTTTTCCCAAGCGTTCTCTACGTTGCAGGCTACAATTTGATATATGGGAGAGAGTGAAGTGTTCTCGGAGAGCCGAGAAATTTGTGAAATAGTATTATTTTGGCCTGTGGTTTAGGCCCTTTAGGGAGCCAAGATGGCGCTTACCTCTCTGATCTCCCGCCAAAACCGTGTGACGTCAGTGGCACCGGATTGGTCACCGACAGCAGTGTGGCACCGGGAGCCAATCAAAACCTCCCATAGTAAAAGTGACGTCACGAAGGAAGGGGGTCCGGCCAGCGCGCCGGGCTGGCGCCATCAGTCAGACACGACACGTCATAGAGGTCGGACGTGCGACGAGTGGTCCTGTCTGTCGGACAGCTGTTTCCCACTACCGTGGATTTACGCGTCATCGGAAGTTCGCCAGTACTCTGAGAAGTCTTCCCTAGTTCATGTGTTGAACCAGAAGAGGGAATTGACGGTTATTTGAGCAACAAGTGCTCCAGTCAGGTACTGTGCCAGTAGCAGTGAAGCCGTGCAGTGACGTATATTGACGTCTGTGGCAATTCACCAGTTTGTGACAGCGTAGTGGCTGACAGAGCCACTGGGTAGCTGAGGAAGAGAGGACTATTTGGGGAAACCGAACGACTGTAGCTGAGACGTAGGCGACAGCCGTTGCTGGGAGAAGACGACGGCCAGGAGACCGACTCCAACCTTCAAGAAGTCAAGGAGGAGGACGGACCTGCAGTGAGGAGGCACGGAGACGACGCGCTAAACGGTGGGACGACGAGAGGCTCTGGTAGGACACGACGACGTGTAGTGTGGGGGCGTTCCCGACACGAGGACCAGGAGCTACATCTCGACTCTCATCGGAGGATAGGGTG
This sequence comes from Procambarus clarkii, assembly GCF_040958095.1. NCBI lineage: Eukaryota > Metazoa > Arthropoda > Malacostraca > Decapoda > Cambaridae > Procambarus > Procambarus clarkii. The sequence continues at coordinate 30,246,494 of NC_091183.1, forward strand.
AAGTAGGAGGTTCTAGTTCCCTCCCCATTCCCCTTTAGTTAGCTATATTATTTGGCTATATTATCTAGCCTGAAGATTTTATATGTCGTGAGCAAGTCTCACCTATGTCACGGTAAAGCACCAGTGTGCTAGACAGTACTATCAAGAGTACTTGTATTATTTATGTTGATTATTGGTGTGTACAGGCACCAGGAACCAGTGATAAATTTACTGTGTTGTGTATATCTTTCTATAGATTTTGATATGAACATATAGTGGTAAATTATATATAAGATTATGCCAGTATGTGGAGGTTAGGCTATGTGCCCAGAAACTATTTATTTTCCATGTATTGATGATTGATTTATATACCATATATATGTCTATGTCCATTCAGTGAATAATCATTTGTGAGTACAGTGAATCATTGCGTTATCGCCCACGAGAGAAAGTACTGAAAACTCCCGTGTTAATATTTCATTATATATTGTTGGATAAATAACAGTGTAAGACCATTACAGTTATTCATTATAGAATTGATTGTAGAAAAGACTGTTTGAGCCTGAGTACAGTGTAACTAAGTAATTCGGTTTATTTGTGCCAATATAGAGTGTGCGAGTTTCTAGTAGTATTGGAGAATTTAAAGAAACCGCGCGCGTGAATCTAGCAAACAAGCAAATTTCGCGCGGAGAGTCCATTGCGATCAGCTGTTCTTGACACTTGATGAGGAGGGGAGAGTGTTGCCCTCTAGCGGTCGCATAATATCCGTGGGAATTACCGGCCGAGTCAGGATCAGTTGATTTATGATTATTGTGTGGCCTTGTGACATCTTTCATACATTTTAAGTAAAATACAAAACTCTCTTTGTGTTTTTATCATCCCCTCCATTGATCTTGTGGCTATACTATACCTGTAAGCATAGAGTGATAACAATAAGTACCTGCCTGATTCCTGATCTTTGAGTGTGACCTTGCCAAGGCTACCACTGAATGCACCAGTCCACTGAGGGTGTTACTGGCCACCTTAAACACCAGTTGGCGATCTTGTGTTTAACCGTAGAGCCCTATTGTTGGGGAGGGCACACGACAGTCGAGGTGAACGAGTCGTGTTCTCACTCTTTCTTAATAAGAGGCCGTTAAGATTGACTGGGAGACTCTCCTGGCGTGCAGTGGCGCCGTGAGGATCGAGGGAAGACCCGCAGGGCTACGGTGAGTTACCTTGAGCATAACTATTGCTCACCCCAGAGTAAGGGTAGAGAATAATAGAGAGGTGAAAACCCCCAACATATACGAAAGTACTTAAGGAAATTCCTGTTTCATTTTTCCTCCGTGGTCTGACATTGTCACATTCTTAATCACGTGTTTATTTTCGTGATATACACATGTATATATATATATATATATATATATATATATATATATATATATATATATATATATATATATATAATAAGGGTGAAAACATGGGGGGATACATAAGGGATAAACGTGAGGTGAAACATAGAGGCTGCAGAAGGCTTATTGGCCCATACGAGGTATCTCCTATCTAAACACAAAGATTAATCCAGTGTAATTGGCCTATTATGTTGGACATTGTCTTCTGTGTTGGCATCGATATGTTCTTGTCTTGTCCTTACTCTCATGGTGAGAGTAAGGACAAGACAAGAACATATCGATGCCAACACAGAAGACAATGTCCAACATAATAGGCCAATTACACTGGATTAATCTTTGTGTTTAGATAGGAGATGCCTCGTATGGGCCAAGTAAGCCTTCTGCAGCCTCTATGTTTCACCTCACGTTTATCCCTTATGTATCCCCCCATGTTTTCACCTTTATTGTATTATCACCCTGACCCAGTGCGGGTATAAAATCAACTAGTATATATATATACATATATATATATATATATATATATATATATATATATATATATATATATATATATATATATATATATATATATATATATATATTTATGATCGAAGTTCCCTTCGGGAATCTTAATTTTAAGATGAATAGGAAAACCAGGGATATACTGAACATCTTGTTTCAGATTCTTAACTTTAAAATGAATAACGTTTCGAATACTTCCCGTATTCATCATCAGATCTAAAAGAAAAAAAAATAGAAATCACAGTCAAATAACTGGTAAACAAAGAACTCATACTGAATACAATTGCCTATCAAAGAAATGAAAATGATTAAAAAAAAAACACTTAAGCTTACTTAAATTGATCAATACAAATGAAACTTATTAACTGTCACATAGATAATAGCTAATTAAAAATCCATTAAATTACACGAGGAATTTTATAACTACTAAAACAAACCATACTCTTAAACTTACACGAAGTGATCAACAGATGTGAAACTTGATAGCTAGCACATAGATACTAAACACTATTACAAATATTCATATAATGACTACAAATCTAACAAAAAATGTATATAAAATGCAAGCAGAATAAGCGACAACTATAAAGTACTAACGAAAATTTTATAAAAAACTGAAATATTTAACAAATCTAAATACCAAAAAATGTTTTATATATCCTAAATAAAAAGATTATACTAATGTACAATGTCAATACTTAAAATAAGTAAGAAAAGGCAAAGACATGGTAAACTAAACAAAATTATAATAAAATTAAACTGCCAGAATGAACTATAAATCATATTACCGGTCCTACTGTGCACTATACTGTGTACAATTGAGCAGCCGAAAGGTTGCTATTTAACAGAGGCTGCAGCTCCTCTTTATATAAGGATTCCATTACTCTCAAATCTGACTGGCCATTCATACAAGTGTCCAGAATTTTAAAATCAGATTCCAGCAGAAAATGATTAAACTCATAACAATGGTTTCCAATCTCCGAAAATGCTGGTTTAGACAATGGTAATCCAGTCCTAAAAGATACTCCCCGGTGCTCATGTATCCTAATCTTAAAGTTCCGAATGGAACTTCCGATATATCCAGCATTACAGCTGGAACAATTATACATATATACGACTTTAGAGCACAGGGTGGTTAGGCCCTTTATCTTGAAATTTAAAATAAGAGCCTATGGTATTTGTGTTGACAAAAATAAATTTAAAGTCTACTTGAGGATAACAATGCTGCAACAGTTTCCTCAAACGACTCCTTACAGAAAAACTAATAGTGCCATAAAATGGTAATTTAATATATTTAATATCCCTTTCTACTGTAGTAATCCTACACGATGGGTGAAACTTCTTATTTAAGAAATTCCTTATAAAGGTATAAACCATATGCAAAGGATAACCATTATTTGAAAACAGTTTCAGAAGAAAATTAATTTCTTGATCAAAGTTATTCCAATTTGAACATAAAACAAAGGCTTTGTTCAGTAGAGTATTAATTGCATTTTTCTTAAAAATATCATGAACAAAAGAATTAAAATTTAAACCTAAACCAGTAAAAGTTGGTTTTCTAAAAACATTAGTGTTGAACCCATTAAGGTTATTCACTTTGACATCAAGAAATGACAATGAATTATCCACTTCACACTCTGCAGTGAAACGTATATTACTATGTTGTGCATTAAGATACTCTCTAAATTTCTCAATATGACATTGGTCCTTAAATAACAAAAAAGTGTCATCTACATATCTCCTGTACAAGACTGGTTTAAAGTCCTAAGGACATTTATCAAGCCAGTTTTTTTTCATGAAAACTCAAAAAAGCATTAGCAAGTGCAGGACCTAGGGGAGATCCCATTGCTACTCCATCAATTTGTTTATAATATATATTATTAAACATAAAGACAGAGTCTTTAACCGCTAATTCTAACAACCGTCTGAACATTTTACTACAAAATCCAGACACTAAATTAGTGTCAGCAAATAACTGATTAACACAAATATCAATGGTTTCCAACATAGGAATATTAATAAAGAGTGATTCAACATCGAAACTGGCCATTATAGTTGGGAACTCAAAATTTAAAGTAGGAAAGTTCCTTTACAAAATCCTGAGAACTTCTCACAGTAAATTCATTATGCGTTAATGGTTCTAATAATGGAACCAGAAACTTTGCCAGTTTTTAATTAAAAGTGCCAATTGCTGATAAAATAGGACGAATCGGTATACCTGTTTTATGAACTTTAGGTAACCCATATAAGATGCCTGGCTTAGAGCCAGTTGCAAGCAATTTTGTATAATCAAAAAGAAAGTCTTTCAGACTTCTTAAAACTCTATTTAGTGTATCCACACATTTCAAAATATACGAAAAGGGGTCTATATCAACCAACTTAAATTTAGAGGGGTCTTCTAACAACCTTTCAACCTTATTTACATAATCTAACTTGTCCAAAACCACTATACCCCTACCTTTATCTGGTCTAGTAATATAAATTCTTCTATCATTCTTTAAGCCATTAATACAGTCTAATTTACTTTTATCAAATGGAGGGAATGTAGATTTATATTTATCGAAGTCATTAAAGACTTCATGTGCTAAGGAAAAAACAGTACTAATGATATTGGTCCAACTATAATTTGTACCAGTCCTTGGGGTGCAAGTTTTCAATGTATTACATAACCGCTCAAAACCTAAAAAATGATTAACAAATTTAGGTTTTTTACACGTCAAGCCAAAGTCTAACCCTAGAGAGAGAAGTTCTTTCTCGATGGGAGACAATATTCTCTTTGAAAAATTAAAAAACACCTTATCAGGATCCATCGAATTAAATGAAGGTATACCCAAGTTCCGCATTTTCTTCCCGTAAATAAGTCAACATTTTTCAGCCCTTTTATCATTATAATTTTCATATTTACATTTTAAGGATGCAAAATCAACCCAGGAAACCAAGATCTTGAATTTCTCCAAGTTCACGTGCAATTCACTTTTCAACTTATTTACCCGCTTCTGCTTTTCAGAAATTTCAAAGTCCAACAATCTTAATAACCAAGAATTATATTCACTTGTTAAATCAAATTTGTCGGAATACACTTTAAACCTAAGGAATCTTGGGACCAAACGATGCACCTTACAGGGTTGTAGAAATTCCAAATCCAAGTAAGCCTTCTTAACTGCGAAATCCACTTTTTCTATTCTTCTGTATAAAGTAACTACGGGTCTTCCGTATCGTTTTAATAAAATATTTATGATCGATGTTCCCTTCGGGAATCTTAATTTTAAGATGAATAGGAAAACCAGGGATATACTGAACATCTTGTTTCAGATTCTTTACTTTAAAATGCATAACGTTTCGAATACTTCTCGTATTCATCATCAGATCTAAAAGAAAAAAAAACAGAAATCACAATCAAATAACTGGTAAACAAAGAACTCATACTGTATGCAATTGCCTATCAAAGAAAAGAAAATGATAAAAAAAAAACACTTTAGCTATCTATGTGTTAGCTATCAAGTTTCACTCCTGTTGATCACTTCGCGTAAGTTTAAGAGTATGGTTTGGTTTAGGAGTTATAAAATTCCTCTTGTAATTTAATGGATTTTTGAATTAGCTTTTATCTGTGTGACAGTTAATAAGTTTTATTTGTATTGATCACTTTAAGTAAGCTTAAGTGTTTTTTTTAATCATTTTCCTTTCTTTGATAGGCAATTGTATTCAGTATGAGTTCTTTGTTTACCAGTTATTTGATTGCGATTTCTGTTTTTTTTTCTTTTAGATCTGATGATGAATACGAGAAGTATTCGAAACGTTATGCATTTTAAAGTAAAGAATCTGAAACAAGATGTTCAGTATATCCCTGGTTTTCCTATTCATCTTAAATATATATATATATATATATATATATATATATATATATATATATATATATATATATATATATATATATATATATATATATATATATATATATATATACCAGCCTTCCTTTCCTCCTCTCATGCATCGCACGACCTCGTCAGAGATATTTTACCTGCAACCCTGAGAGATTCAGCAGGAATACACGATCCTGCTTTCACTGAATGTTCAAATCAGTGGAATGTTCTTGCAGCCCCAGCAACCATTATAGAGCCAACAAAACAACACAAACAGTCCAGCTGGGACCACCCTCTAGTGGAAAAAGTAGCTGATGCCATGCTCAGCATCGCAACATCAGACAAGGAGAAAGCCCGCCTCAGAGCAGTGCGTGCCCCCCATGCAGGAGACTTCCTCCTGGCAGTACCCATGTCTGCAATGGGTACGCGCCTAGATCCAGAATCCCTTCGTGTAGCAGTGGCCCTCCGCCTTGGTGCCCCAATTCACACTGAATACAAGTGTATTTGCAACAGGGTGGAAGCAGACCAATACGGACTGCATGGGTTGCATTACGGAAGCACAAAGGGCTGGCATGCAAGACACAACGAGGTCAATGACACCATCAAGAGAAGCCTCGTCTCAGCTGGGTGCCCAGCGGAGAGAGAACCTCGCATCCTAGGGGTCCAAAACCCGGATTTCCCAGCACTTCGCCCTGATGGCATCACCATATACTCATGGAAGGAGGGTAGACAGTTGGTGTGGGACTACACATGTGTATCCACCCTGGCTGACACCTATGTACACTTGGGAGCTGATCAAGCAGGTGGGGCGGCCAACCACAGGGAAACAGCAAAATCACTCAAGTACAGGCGACTGGAAGGTCAATACCTCTTTGTTCCCATAGCGTCTGAGACGCATGGCCCCTGGGGCAAGAGTGCCTTGGGATTTCTCAAGGAATTGCGTTCCAAGCTCATTGACGTCACCAGAGACCCAAGGGCTTCCAGTTTTTTATTTCAGCGTCTCAGTGTGGCGATCCAGAAGGGAAATGCTTGCTGCGTCCTTGGTTCCTGTCCGGAAGCGGAGGAGCTTCAAGAGATCCATAACCTTTAGGCATTTGTCTTGTATGTTTTGTAACCTTTAAATACACAATAAAGGAAAAAAAAAAAAAAGGGAAGGGGGTGGTAGGAGAAAAGCACACAGAAACTGTATTGGAGGGGACCCACATTCCCTCCAATGTGTTATGTGTGGTTTCCTCCGAGGCTATGGGTCCCCCTTCTTCCAGCCAGAGGTGGTACTCTTATACGATATTTTTATACTTAAAAAAAAAAAAAAAAAAAAAAAAATATATATATATATATATATATATATATATATATATATATATATATATATATATATATATATATATATATATATATATATATTATATATATTATATATATATGAATTAATCAAATCATATATATATATAATCATATATATATATAATATGCTGTGTTGTAATCCACAAGTTAGTAGGAATTATTAGCTAGAGGATCATTACTACAACACTTAACGAATGATGATTGAAAGTACATGTAAGTAGACAGACTATGGATCACATATCTAAGAAAGGTCAATGGATTAAGACCGAAGCTGTTTAGCCAAATTAATAATTCCTGGAAAGAGGAATTATTCTTCGTCAGGCTTCTAGGAACAAGATTACCGCTCTAGGGATAAGGTTAATCGGATTATACCTTCCTTGAGAGGAGTGGTGAAATGTTTGAGGCCATGGCTGACTGGAGGCAGTCTGGTTGTGGAAGTTGAACTAGCAAGTCCTCTGAGGTCTCCGTTTGTGGCAGCAGCGAAGTGTAGCAGACAGCTATGCGAGAGCCTGTTGTGATCTTAGTGACCAAGTTAAGTCTGCAGTATGTGAGTATTGAATGTAAGACTAACCGGGTGTGGAGCGTTGTAGTAATCATTCCGTATTAGGGACTTAGGCGGAAGTTACGAGTGTGGGTGGTGATCGCGGAGGTCAAGTGGTCTATGGGTATTGGAAGTGTATTGACCTAATAGAGTATGTTAATTAATATAGTATTATTTGTCAGAGTCTATTCTTTGTAATTAAATGACAAAACCCGACGGCCTTTAAATACCGTCCGTATGTTCATTCATTGTGTTCCAGTACAAACCTAGTGGTACCTCTCAAGGGTCTGGTGTGTGTAGGAGTACACGGTGGTAGTAACGGTTGCTGAGGCAAGGTGTTATGTGTTGTGTAATCGCTGTGTTCGGAATGAACCGGGGTTCAGCGTCACGACATATTTGGTGGCAGCGCAAACAGGTTTTGGAACACTGTGCGAGATGAAGAAAGTGTGGTTCTGGTTTAGTTGGTGAGGGAATGTTCGGGAAATGGTAGACGTCGGGTTGTGGTGAGAACGGGGGTTACTAGACGGAGGAAAGAAGGGTCAGGTGAGACCAGGACAGAGGAGTTAGTTAATTAAAGGGACTAGGCCATTGTGGGGCACATGTGGGGTTTATTTCTTTCTTTCCAGATTCCCGCAACGAGAGACAGCTAAGAGGCAAGTCTGGACCACTGAAGCATCGGGATCCAAAACAAGTGCAGTGTTCGTAGTGCGGATTATACAGTGTTCGTAGTGTGGATTATACAGTGTTCGCAGTGCGGATTATACAGCGTGGCGAGGTAAACTAGCGCGGGTGAATGTGGGCCAGCGTAGGCCATGTGCGGCCATGTGCGGGCCAAGCGATGGGTGGGCCAAGCGAGCCGCACCTTGGAGCTTGTTTTATATCGTTGGTAAGGCGGAAATAGTGAGAAACCGTTGCTAAGGTGAAATTAATCGTGTAAACTACGTAATTTAAAGTTAATTAAATTTCATGTAACGTGTAAATCGAATATTTTAAGGATAATGAAATATTACCTAAAGTACTGTGCGAGTTCCGGCGTTGTCAGGTGTAGATACAGAAAATAGGCGCAGTGAATTATGGACGCCTTGGCATAGCGAGCGACGCGTAATTTGACGTCTGGGGTTCGCTGTCTGCTGTACCCTGGAGAGGGCTAGGGAGATTTTTTTGTGGGTGCAGGTAGCATTATGGAGAGTGTTAGCGTGGGACACGGGGAGCGTGTCCCGTTGGTGGGGGTGTGTGGCGCCGGGAGTAGTGCATGGTTGTGTATTGGCGTTTGTACGCCGGGGTGTGTAGTGTAATGCATGTGGTGTGTAGTGTAATGCATGTGTAGTGGCTTATTAGACGCCAGCGTAATGCATAGTATTTACTGTAGTGAAATGTGCATGTTTTCACTGTGGATATCATGGATGTAGTATAGTGCATGACATTGTTGGCATTGTAGCGCCAAGGTGTAGCATGTGTAGCATAACTGGTTGTTGTAACACCGGGTGTATTGTAGACATTAGCGTTGAAGTATGTTAACGCAGGTGGTAGTGTGTGGCGGGTGGCCACTACACAAGAAATTATGCCTGACGAGTGTTGGTCAGGTAATTAATGGATTACGAGAGAAAAGGGAGTGTGTGTGGCGTCTGGTTACTTATTGGTGGTGTTATTGGTGGTGACGTCTCGTGGTGTTTTGATGCGCTCTGGCGCAAGGCATATGCCTGTGGTGGTAATGGTGTTGGGGGACGCCGTGTGTGTTGTGTTGAGGGCGTTGGGGACGCCGTGTGTTGTGTTGAGGGCGTGGGGACGCCGTGTGTTGTGTTGAGGGCGTTGGGGACGCCGAGTGTTGTGTTGAGGGCGTGGGGACGCCGTGTGTTGTGTTGAGGGCGTTGGGGACGCCGTGTGTTGTGTTGAGGGCGTTGGGGACGCCGTGTGTTGTGTTGATGGCGTTGGGGACGCCGGGTGTTGTGTTGAGGGCGTTGGGGACGCCGTGTGTTGTGTTGAGGGCGTTGGGGACGCCGTGTGTTGTGTTGATGGCGTTGGGGACGCCGGGTGTTGTGTTGAGGGCGTTGGGGACGCCATTGGGTGGTGTAGTGTAGTGGCGTTTGGACGCCTGGTATGGAGTGTGGTGTTGTGGAGTATATGGTGGCGCAGGGGCGCCATGTAGTGGTCGGTAAGGTGAGTATTGGCGTAGCAAGGTCGGTGCGTTAGGACGCAGGAAGTGGTTGTAGGGATGTGTGGCGTTATATTGAGGTCATCAGTGGTTGGGATGACCAGTGGTAATGGTGTGTCGGAGTGGGTAAGTCTTATGGATAAGATGAAATGTGGATAATTGCAGGAGTTGGTGGCAGCAGTAGGCGAGTCAAGTCGATATCTCTAGCAAGACTCATAAAAGACTAATAAAAATTCATTATTTTCATTAAAATTTTCATTAATTAAGTCGGAGTGGGTAAGTCTTATGGATAAGATTATAAGGTAGAATTTCAAATTTCAGGTGTTGGTGGTTGCAGTGGACGAGCCAAGTAGATATACTAATCTCTCATTAATTAAGTAGTTACAGGAATCTCGCTAGAGGCGAGCATGTGGCAGTATGATGCCTTAGTGACATTAGTTGTGAAATTATTTTAATGAGGTATTTATTGTGATAATGTATGTGTATGTATATACTGTATATTACCTCATCGGCACCATTACTGAGTGTTAGGCTTGAGAAGGTCCCCCGGGATCATGTCACAGAGCTTCAGGTAGAGTAGAAGGGAAGCTATGAGGCTACATTCAGTAATTCTAGAGAAAAAAAAGGGGGAGGAAGTGAAGCCAACGTGACGTTATAGGCGAAATTCGCCCCCTGACATCAAAGCAGGGATAAGGGCCAGCTGCAATGGTTTTGCAGCTGCGCTCAGGCTATATACGGGGAGAGAGTAAGGAGCCGAGGTGGTTATGTGATAATGGGATTGAGCCAGGGGGCTCCGAGGGAATATTTTGCAGGTCCAGCGGTCGGGAAGGTGTGAATACAGGTGGACACACTCTGGGCGGATGGGCCTAGACCAGAGAGCTGTGAGGGATCTACAGCGTTCTGGGATTGGTGCCCTGGAACGAGACGTCAGCACAGACCCAAGGGAACATGACCCTGGGGTAGGAATCTCCGTTGCTCTGGAGGCCAGGATCACGTTAGCTCAGAGCAACGATGGGACATTGACAACATTCACCAGGCTGGACAGCCTGGGTTTTGTCTGGGTCATGGAGGATCTATGACCTAGCAACCATGGGACACGAAGACAAGAGAAGTGATGCTGCCAATTGTGGAGGAGGCCAGTGAAACATTGTGTGATCATTGTAAGCCCTTATGTTAACAGTACAGGGCAAGATGTTAAATTGTAATTAACTTATTACTAAGGATGAAGAACCTTAGATATATATGTGTTGTGTATATATTAATGACTAGTGTCATTTCTGTTTAAGTGCCAGCATTCTGGTCCATGTAATTTTATGGTTATGTTTGTATGTAATTATATGTCAGCAGTTTAGGTATATGTGCATTGTTGGAGATGGGAAAAATTATTACAGACTATTTTACCTGTGCTATGATGTGAATATAATGTATATGTTGGAGAAGTGTTGTGAGTCATGTCGGGGAAAATTTTTATTTATTTCATCGTGTGTATGATGAACTTTTTGGATGATTTTGTAGTTGTACACATATGGTGGGTGCATCCTCCAGGTCCTTGCACTAATGGAACCATTGCAATGATGCATATGGGGACATATGCGTGTTTAAGGAGGGGAGTGGTGTTGTAATCCACAAGTTAGTAGGAATTATTAGCTAGAGGATCATTACTACAACACTTAATGAATGATGATTGAAAGTACATGTAAGTAGACAGACTATGGATCACATATCTAAGAAAGGTCAATGGATTAAGACCGAAGCTGTTTAGCCAAATTAATAATTCCTGGAAAGAGGAATTATTCTTCGTCAGGCTTCTAGGAACAAGATTACCGCTCTAGGGATAAGGTTAATCGGATTATACCTTCCTTGAGAGGAGTGGTGAAATGTTTGAGGCCATGGCTGACTGGAGGCAGTCTGGTTGTGGAAGTTGAACTAGCAAGTCCTCTGAGGTCTCCGTTTGTGGCAGCAGCGAAGTGTAGCAGACAGCTATGCGAGAGCCTGTTGTGATCTTAGTGACCAAGTTAAGTCTGCAGTATGTGAGTATTGAATGTAAGACTAACCGGGTGTGGAGCGTTGTAGTAATCATTCCGTATTAGGGACTTAGGCGGAAGTTACGAGTGTGGGTGGTGATCGCGGAGGTCAAGTGGTCTATGGGTATTGGAAGTGTATTGACCTAATAGAGTATGTTAATTAATATAGTATTATTTGTCAGAGTCTATTCTTTGTAATTAAATGACAAAACCCGACGGCCTTTAAATACCTTCCGTATGTTCATTCATTGTGTTCCAGTACAAACCTAGTGGTATGCCTCAAGGGTCTGGTGTGTGTAGGAGTACACGGTGGTAGTAACGGTTGCTGAGGCAAGGTGTTATGTGTTGTGTAATCGCTGTGTTCGGAATGAACCGGCATGAGGTGATAGCCTAAGCTATTTGAACCACCCCACCGCCGGCACTCGGATAGTAATCTTGGGCATAGCATTTTACCAAATCACCTCATTCTTTGGGGCACACGTGAGGAACACAAATGCGAACAAGCCTGAATGGTCCCCAGGACAAATGGTCCCTCATTATGTTCGGTCGTGATGGTCAAGTGGATTAAGGCGTCTTGTACATACCAGTTGCGTTGCTTCTGGGAGTATGGGTTCGAGTCACTTCTGGGGTGTGAGTTTTCAGTTGCATATTGTCCTGGGGACCATTCAGGTTTGTTCGCATTTGTGTTCCTCACGTGTGCCCCAAAGAATGAGGTGATTTGGTAAAATGCTATGCCCAAGATTAATATCCCAGTGCCGGCGGTGGGGTGGTTCAAATAGCTTAGGCTATCACCTCATTATGTCCGGTCGTGATGGTCAAGTGGATTAAGGCGTCTTGTACATACCAGTTGCGTTGCTTCTGGGAGTATGGGTTCGAGTCACTTCTGGGGTGTGAGTTTTCAGTTGCATATTGTCCTGGGGACCATTCAGGCTTGTTCGCATTTGTGTTCCTCACGTGTGCCCCAAAGAATGAGGTGATTTGGTAAAATGCTATGCCCAAGATTACTATCCGAGTGCCGGCGGTGGGGTGGTTCAAATAGCTTAGGCTATCACCTCATTATGTCCGGTCGTGATGGTCAAGTGGATTAAGGCGTCTTGTACATACCATTTGCGTTTCTTCTGGGAGTATGGGTTCGAGTCACTTCTGGGGTGTGAGTTTTCAGTTGCATATTGTCCTGGGGACCATTCAGGCTTGTTCGCATTTGTGTTCCTCACGTGTGCCCCAAAGAATGAGGTGATTTGGTAAAATGCTATGTCCAAGATTACTATCCGAGTGCCGGCGGTGGGGTGGTTCAAATAGCTTAGGCTATCACCTCATTACGTCCGGTCGTGATTGTCAAGTGGATTAAGGCGTCTTGTACATACCAGTTGCGTTGCTTCTGGGAGTATGGGTTCGAGTCACTTCTGGGGTGTGAGTTTTCAGTTGCATATTGTCCTGGGGACCATTCAGGCTTGTTCGCATTTGTGTTCCTCACGTGTGCCCCAAAGAATGAGGTGATTTGGTAAAATGCTATGCCCAAGATTACTATCCGAGTGCCGGCGGTGGGGTGGTTCAAATAGCTTAGGCTATCACCTCATTATGTCCGGTCGTGATGGTCAAGTGGATTAAGGCGTCTTGTACATACCATTTGCGTTTCTTCTGGGAGTATGGGTTCGAGTCACTTCTGGGGTGTGAGTTTTCAGTTGCATATTGTCCTGGGGACCATTCAGGCTTGTTCGCATTTGTGTTCCTCACGTGTGCCCCAAAGAATGAGGTGATATGGTAAAATGCTATGCCCAAGATTACTATCCAAGTGCCGGCGGTGGGGTGATTCAAATAGCTTAGGCTATCACCTCATTATGTCCGGTCGTGATGGTCAAGTGGATTAAGGCGTCTTGTACATACCAGTTGCGTTGCTTCTGGGAGTATGGGTTCGAGTCACTTCTGGGGTGTGAGTTTTCAGTTGCATATTGTCCTGGGGACCATTCAGGCTTGTTCGCATTTGTGTTCCTCACGTGTGCCCCAAAGAACGAGGTGATTTGGTAAAATGCTATGCCCAAGATTACTATCCGAGTGCCGGCGGTGGGGTGGTTCAAATAGCTTAGGCTATCACCTCATTATGTCCGGTCGTGATGGTCAAGTGGATTAAGGCGTCTTGTACATACCAGTTGCGTTGCTTCTGGGAGTATGGGTTCGAGTCACTTCTGGGGTGTGAGTTTTCAGTTGCATATTGTCCTGGGGACCATTCAGGCTTGTTTGCATATATATATATATATATATATATATATATATATATATATATATATTATTAAATATGACCGAAAAAGTAAGATTAATAATTCTAACACGAGTTTTCTCAATCTTTCGTACATTACGCTTCACTGTTGGAGGTAAATCAAAAATCACTTCTCCAAAATTCATTTTTATTTCTAGTCTGACGCGACACGGGCGCGTTTCGTAAAACTTATTACATTTTCAAAGACTTCACAAATACACAACTGATTAGAACTTACGTCTCTCTGATATTATATCTACATTTGAGTGAGGTGGGAAGGATGATGTGGCATTAACACAAGACAGAACAGGGGATATTAATAGGGTATTAAAAGTATCAACACAAGACAGAACAGAAACAATGGGTATTGAATAGAAGTGTTTGTAGAAAGCCTATTGGTCCATATTTCTTGATGCTTCTATATTGGAGCGGAGTCTTGAGGTGGGTAGAATATAGTTGTGCAATAATTGGCTGTTGATTGCTGGTGTTGACTTCTTGATGTGTAGTGCCTCGCAAACGTCAAGCCGCCTGCTATCGCTGTATCTATCGATGATTTCTGTGTTGTTTACTAGGATTTCTCTGGCGATGGTTTGGTTATGGGAAGAGATTATATGTTCCTTAATGGAGCCCTGTTGCTTATGCATCGTTAAACGCCTAGAAAGAGATGTTGTTGTCTTGCCTATATACTGGGTTTTTTGGAGCTTACAGTCCCCAAGTGGGCATTTGAAGGCATAGACGACGTTAGTCTCTTTTAAAGCGTTCTGTTTTGTGTCTGGAGAGTTTCTCATGAGTAGGCTGGCCGTTTTTCTGGTTTTTCTTCTCATGAGTAGGCTGGTAACGGCCAGCCTACTCATGAGAAACTCTCCAGACACAAAACAGAACGCTTTAAAAGAGACTAACGTCGTCTATGCCTTCAAATGCCCACTTGGGGACTGTAAGCTCCAAAAAACCCAGTATATAGGCAAGACAACAACATCTCTTTCTAGGCGTTTAACGATGCATAAGCAACAGGGCTCCATTAAGGAACATATAATCTCTTCCCATAACCAAACCATCGCCAGAGAAATCCTAGTAAACAACACCGAAATCATCGATAGATACAGCGATAGCAGGCGGCTTGACGTTTGCGAGGCACTACACATCAAGAAGTCAACACCAGCAATCAACAGCCAATTATTGCACAACTATATTCTACCCACCTCAAGACTCCGCTCCAATATAGAAGCATCAAGAAATATGGACCAATAGGCTTTCTACAAACACTTCTATTCAATACCCATTGTTTCTGTTCTGTCTTGTGTTGATACTTTTAATACCCTATTAATATCCCCTGTTCTGTCTTGTGTTAATGCCACATCATCCTTCCCACCTCACTCAAATGTAGATATAATATCAGAGAGACGTAAGTTCTAATCAGTTGTGTATTTGTGAAGTCTTTGAAGATGTAATAAGTTTTACGAAACGCGCCCGTGTCGCGTCAGACTAGAAATAAAAATGAATTTTGGAGAAGTGATTTTTGATTTACCTCCAACAGTGAAGCGTAATGTACGAAAGATTGAGAAAATTCGTGTTAGAATTATTAATCTTACTTTTTCGGTCATATTTAATAATATATGTCTACAGGAAAGACTGCTACCAAAATATACTAATATATATATATATATATATATATATATATATATATATATATATATATATATATATATATATATATATATATATATATATATATATATATATATATATGTTGTGACGATAATCTCTTTCAAGAGAGATTGAGCCTGCTCTTCCCTACTTTAAGTTACGGTAAAGACACTAGTATAAGATGCTACATTCAAGATACGTCACCGGTAGCACAAAACGTTTTGACCAGGAGGCAAAACGTATCCAAGATCCCCCCACTCCACACACCCTCCTCACGCCGGCTCGTCATCAAACCAGCTAACTACCCTTCACCAGCTTGCCTGCCTCTGATTGGTGACTCGCCAGCCACGCACCTGCACACAGCACCTCAGCGCCCTCTACACGAATCGACGTCTGAGCCTGACCAGCAATCCACTTCAGAATATTCCTTGTGCTCTTAAGATTGACACCTCTCTCTGGCATACTCGCTCATTAGCTCGTATACGAAGGGAGGTTTCAGCCATAGCCGATATTCTCAGCACCATTTTAACATTGTAATTTTGTATTTCACATTGTCTTTACATTTTCTTTATTATTTAACTGTAATTTAACTTCCCGAGATTTGTCTTTATTTTCATTTATGTTTAAAGTAAATATATTAAAGTTTCATTGTTCATATTTTGTGTTTTGCGTGTTCCTCCCTCTAACTTATCACAGACAACAGGCAAGCAGTCTATATTTTTGTTTAAAGTGTGACCAGGCTTTAACACCTGCCATTGGAGGACTGCCGAACATCAACACTTCAACACTTTCCCGTCACATTTTAATGGGGGCCTGTCCAAGGAGCTTCACTCAGGTACTAGTACCAGAACGTCCATTTGTGGTAAGCGTACTTCACTTTGCTAAAGTAGCCTTTCAATATTATCAATTATTTTCATATTTATATGGTGCTGTGTGTATTGTGCATTCAGAGAGTAGCATATGGTGAGTGTGAGATAACTTTGGATTACGTGGTGACTGTAGGCCGCAGTCATTCTCTTAATTGGTCATCTCTCCCTCAGTGTTATTACTCGTGTTTACCACCTTTTGTCCCTAGGATATTTCTCATATTTTCGGCAGATCATCATTTTCGTACCCTGGTACTTTGGTTTGTCTCTGGGTCAAAGCACCCTATCTTCTGCAATCCGACCGAAGGAGGAAAAGAGGGCCATAGTTCCTCTAGCACGGACTTCGTTGCTGAGTTGGGACCTCAGCAGCAGTTCTCGTCACCAGTTGACACTCGCACCCCTACACGTCGGTCAGAGATGATGATATTTACTTAGGTAGGGAATTAGCTTTCTTTTTACAGAGCACAAAGTTCGCTAATTCTGTAAGTATCATATTCATTTAGTGGGAAACCCTTGCTTATGTCCTATAGAGACTCGGCAAGGTATGCCTACATTCTTGGACTACCTAATTCACTTTTGGAGCAGTTAAATGTTTCATTTGTTTTAGAAACTCGGTTTTACTTATTTAGTAGGATTTTCTTGCCCTTATTCTCTTACATTGAGTACCGGGTACAAGATTTCCTGCGACTTTGAATGACTAATCATTTACCATCCTATAATTAACTTTAATTGTTAAAGATTAAAATTCCACAGGATAGTTACCAGTTGCCACGTTATCCTGTTACTGACATTTACCATATCACAACTATATTCGTGTACATTTATTTGCTATCTTTCACCATGTTTCGTCTCCAAGCTTTCCATAACGATCCAGCTGGTGAAATAGGGACATTATGTCGTGCCAAGAGGACTGAATTACAAACTCTTGCACACGAGTATCAACTAGATGTTCCCCATGGAGCCAACAAAAATGAAATACATAACCTAATCATGGATTACCTCTTAGAAGAAGGGAAAATTGACTCTGACACTCACGAAACTTACTCTATTGCAGATAAACCTGATTTGGCAACTATGAAACTCAAACTAGAACTTGCCAAGATCGAGCGAGAACAACAAAGGGAAGCCCTCGAACAACAAAAAGCCCTACAACTGAAAAACCGAGAGGCCGCCTTGAAGAAACAAGAAAGAGAGGCCGCCTTGAGGAAAGAAGAGCAAGAAAGAGAGGCGGCCCTGAGGAAAGAGGAAGCTGCAATCAGGAAAGAACAAGAACGGGAGGTGGCCCTCAAGGTACGTGAGATTGCAATACTCAGGGAGCGTGAGCGAGTACAGCTTGAAGCAAAACATCGTCACCTGGAGATGCAACGCGAGCATGACAAACAGCAAGCTGCTATGGCTATAGAATGTCGTCAACAAGAACTCGCATTGGAGACTACACACCACACTCAAGGCCAGCAAGCTACCGCCAGTCTTCCAGTAAGTTTCAATATCTCCCATGCAAGTAAGTTAATGCGACCATTCGTTGAGACAGAAATCGATGTCTTTTTTTACCACCTTTGAGACCCTAGCTAATCAACTTAGCTGGCCTGTTGACCAATGGTCTACCCTTCTCAGAGTGCATCTTACAGGTAGAGCTGCAGTTACTCTCAGTACCTTAGCGTCTGAGAATGACTACCAGACCCTGAAGCAAGCGGTTCTGGACGCCTACCTTCTCTCCACCGAAAGCTACCGACGAAAATTCCGTGACCATCTTAAGGCAAGTACCACCACCTTTCTAGAATTTGCCAATACAAAGAAAAGATATTTTATGAAATGGCTGGAAGCAGCACATGTCTCTACATTTGCAGAACTCATCAACCTCATGCTAGTTGAGGAATTCTTGAGACGTGTTCCCCCTTCCGTCCGTTTATATCTAGCAGATAAAGAAGAAACCGACTAAGTCAAATGTGCGAAGTCGGCTGACACCTACAGCCTCGTCCACCGGCTGACACCAGAACCACCTTCCAGTAAGAAGTCTTGGTACAGTTACGATAAAGTGAGTACAGATCAAGCGAGCTCACAATTGTATTGTAAGTATTGCAAACTCTATGGACATACCATAGACAGATGTGTGAAGGCTCAATACAAGAGCAATGAATCTACTAAACCCAAACAGACTCCTCCTAAGTCCGGAAAGCCTGTGATGAATGTTGGTGTTAATGTTAATGATCTTTCTCTCTTCAGTAAACACCTGTATCCTGGAACTGTCTCTACCAACGGTACAGATTCGGAGGGAAGTTTCAAATTGAAGATCTTGAGGGACACAGCGGCTCTTCAGTCCATTATCATAAAGTCGGCTGTGCCTAACGTCGCCTACACCGGGGAAACCGTCCTTATCACTGACCTCACTGCTACCACTCCGTATCCACTCGCCAGAGTCCACCTGGATTGTCCCTTCGTGACCGGTGAAGTCCAAGTCGCCATCAGGGAAAAGCCTTTACCCATGCCTGGAGTGCAACTTCTCCTTGGCAACGACTTGGCAGAAGACCTGCAACCGTCCAACCTGATCATCACGGACAAACCCCAGGTGTGTACTTCTGTAATGGATAATCCCATCTTTGAATATGTTCCAGCAGAGGTTCAAGAGAGTGATAAAGTTTCTCCTCCGGTTTTGGTGACCACCCGTGCACAAGCTGCACGACCGCAACCAGCTGACTCTACTGCTACCGCTGTCCCTCAAGACCCTCAGAATCTACCTCCCAATCTTACCAAGTTGGAGTTCCGTAAGTTACAGAGGGAAGATCAAGCATTAACACCATTATTCTTCCAGGCTGAGACTCAACCTGACAGTATCCCTGGGTTCTTCCTAGAGAATGAATTGCTCTACCGCAGACACAGACCCAGCAAGCTGAAGGAGGATGACGATTGGGCCAATGTCGAACTACTAGTGATTCCCACCAGCATACGGCCTGATATTCTACACCTGGACCACGGAGCTCTTTCTCACTTTGGCTTCAACAAAACCTACCACGGAATCAGACAAGACTACTACTGGCCAGGTATGGTAAAAGACGAAAAGAAATACGTCCAAGAGTGTCATATATGTCAGATGGCAGGTAAACCTAACATCTCTATTACCCAGGCTCCTCTGAAACCCATTCAGGTGCCTGCGGAACCTTTCCACAGACTCATCATAGACTGTGTTGGTCCTTTACCCCGGGCCAGTTCTGGCAACGCATATATAATAACTATCATGTGTCCTACCACCAGGTTTCCCATAGCAGTTCCAGTAAAAAACATTACGGCTGCTACAGTGGTGAAACGCCTATTGAAGATCTTCACCCAGTATGGATTTCCAAGAGAGGTTCAAAGTGTCTGTGGCACCAACTTCACCAGTGATCTCTTAAAGAAGACTCTGGAGGAGTTCAACATCACACAGGTACTGTCCAGCCCCTATCCTGCTTCACAGGGTTCTCTTGAACGTAGTCATCAGACTATTAAAGCACTCCTAAAGAAATTCTGCAATGAGACTTTGAAGGACTGGGATAGACAACCTGATCTCATAATGTGCATTTTTCGAAGTCTCCCCATTGAGTCACTAGGAGTATCTCCTTATGAGATGCTCTACGGACGTAAGTGCCGTACTCCTCTCAAAGCTTTCAAGGACTCTCTACGTAATGCCACCTTCAGTGACCATCAGAATGTGCCTCGGTTTCTTCAAAACCTAAAACACGTTCTAGAGAGAGTACGTAAATTTGCTAATGACAACTTATTGAAAGCCCAGGAGAGGATGAAGACTCATTTTGACCAGAGCAGCAAATTAAGGAAATTTAAACCAGGAGACTTCGTATTGGCATACTTTCCTATCCCAGGTTCTCCATTGCAAAACAAGTTTTCAGGACCCTACCGTATCAAGGAGTGCAGGAACAACCACAACTACGTTCTTGAGACTCCAGATAGGCGGCGGAGGACCCAGTTGTGCCACGTCAACCTCCTGAAGCAGTATCAAGGTATCCCCCCCACTGTGATGGTATCAGTTTCCGCGTTTAAAGGTCCATACCTCCATAGTGAAACCTTCCCTGCTTCTCCCGAAAGCACAAACACTGAGTCGGTGCTTTCCAACTCGGAAATCCTTGCTAATCTTCATAACTATTTTCAGGACAATAATAGTGCACCTCTCATCAGAATCTTCAAGGAACACCAGAAGTTGTTCAACGATGATCCACAGGAGTGTAATGTGGTTCAGCACGACATCCAACTACTCCCCGACACACGGCCGATTCGTCAACCTTTCTACCGAATCAGCCCGAGTAAGAAGGAAGTCATGCGTGCTGAGGTACAGTACCTCCTGGATCATGGGCTGGCCACCCCTTGTGAGTCCCCTTGGGCCTCACCCTGCATCCTGGTGCCAAAACCGCATGGTAAGGTGAGACTTTGTTCCGATTATCGTAAATTAAATCTTGTGACTGTCAAGGATGCGTACCCCTTACCTAGAATAGATGACATCCTTGACGCCATTGGTCATGCGCGGTACCTATCTAAGCTGGACTTGTTAAAAGGATATTACCAGGTATGTTTAACGGAGAGAGCTAAGGAAATATCTGCCTTTACCACTCCTTTTGGCCTTTACAGATACGAACGCCTTCCCTTTGGACTATGTAATGCCCTGGCCACCTTTCAGCGAGCTGTCAACCGCGTCATCCAGGGCTTGGATAACACCTACGCCTACTTGGATGACATCGTTGTGGCAACCAACACCTGGAGCGAACATCTGCTCCAGCTGCGACGGTTGTTTGCCAAGCTCCTGTCAGCCGGCCTCACCATCAACTTGGGCACGTCCACCTTTGCCAAAGGTAAAGTGCGTTATCTTGGTCATGAGATAGGGAGTGGCAGCATAGCTCCGTTAAACATACATACCCAAGCCATCCAGCAGTACCCACAGCCTACCACCAGGAAGCGGCTCCTGCGCTTCCTTGGTCTTGCCTCCTACTACCGTAGGTTTGTGAGGAACTTTAGTACGGTGGCGACACCCTTAATCACCTTAACCAGCCCCAAGCAACGGTATCATTGGACTATTCAGCAAACCGTTGCTTTTGAACAACTTAAATACTTGCTCTGTTCTACTCCTATTCTCGCCTCGCCAGATATCACGAAGCCTTTCATCCTCCATGTCGACGCCAGTGGTACCGGCATCGGGGGTGTCCTGATGCAACAACGAGGCGAGGAGATTCTCCCTTGTAGCTACTACAGCCATAAATTAAAGCCACACTAAAGGAACTACAGCACGGTCGAGAAGGAGCTACTATCAATCGTCCTGAACCTGCAGCACTTCGAACAGTACCTGCAAAGTGCTCGGTCTACCACCATCTATTCTGACCACAATCCCTTACGCTTCCTGCAGCAAGCCCAATTCAACAACCAACGGCTTCTATGATGGGCTTTATATCTGCCGAATTTCAACCTGGAGATCTTCTACATCAAGGGTTCTGACAACATCATCGCAGACACCCTCTCCAGAGTCTATGAGGTAGAGGCTGCTCCACCTACCACTCTACCACCTGAAGACGTAACTTCACCCGGAATCGCAGGCTTCGGGGGAGAGTTGTGACGATAACATCTTTCAAGAGAGATTGAGCCTGCTCTTCCCCACTTTAAGTTACGCCAAAGACACAAGTATAAGATGCTACATTCAAGATACGTCACCGGTAGCACAAAACGTTTTGACCAGGAGGCAAAACGTATCAAAGATCCCCCACACCACACACCCCTCACGCCGGCTCGTCATCAAACCAGCTAACTACCCTTCACCAGCTTGCCTGCCTCTGATTGGTGACTCGCCAGTCGCACACCTGCACACAGCACCTCAGCGCCCTCTACACGAATCGACGTCTGACCCTGACCAGCTTCAGAATATTCCTTGTGCTCCTATGGATGACATCTCTCTCTGGCATACTCGCTCATTAGCTCGTATACGAAGGGAGGTTTCAGCCATAGCCGATATTCTCAGCACCATTTTAACATTGTAATTTTGTATTTCACATTGTCTTTACATTTTCTTTATTATTTAACTGTAATTTAACATCCGAGATTTGTCTTTATTTTCATTTATGTTTAAAGTAAATATATTAAAGTTTCATTGTTCATATTTGTGTTTTGCGTGTTCCTCCCTCTAACTTATCACAGACAACAGGCAAGCAGTCTATATTTTTGTTTAAAGTGTGACCAGGCTTTGACACCTGCCATTGGAGGACTGCCGAACATCATCACTCCAACACTTCCCGTCACAATATATATATATATATATATATATATATATATATATATATATATATATATATATATATATATATGTCGTACCTAGTAGCCAGAACGCCCTTCTCAGCCTACTATGCAAGGCCCGATTTGCCTAATAAGCCAAGTGTGTGTGTGTGTGTGTTTACTAGTTGTGTTTTTGCGGGGTTGAGCTTTGCTCTTTCGGCCCGCCCCTCAATTGTCAATCAACTGTTTACTAACTATATTTTTTTTTTTTTTTTTTCCCACACCACACACACACACACACACACACACACACACACACACACACCCCAGGAAGCAGCCCGTGATAGCTGACTAACTCCCAGGTACCTATTTACTGCTAGGTAACAGGGGCACTTAGGGTGAAAGAAACTTTGCCCATTTGTTTCTGCCTCGTGCGGGAATCGAACCCGCGCCACAGAATTACGAGTCCTGCGCGCTATCCACCAGGCTACGAGGCCCGGTGTGTGTGTGTGTGTGTGTGTGTGTGTGTAACCTATGCTTATATAATTAGGCATAGGTTTGGTTAGGTTACCTATGCGTTTAGCTTCTGTTGGCGATCATTTGTATTTGAAGTACGAAGGTGAAGCATTTACAGAACGGAGCACAGTTCTAGAAATGTGGTGTGTGGTGAGCACCAAGCAATCGAACTCCACCAAGAAAGTTGTTCAACCTGCGGGAGCTGGCCCATGAAAGTGGAGGTGTGCTTCCCCCAACCTACCCAAGAATGTTGGTCTTCGGCCAACAATCCTGGGGGGTTAGGGAGGAGGAAGGTGCCTAGTGATATACAAAAGTAGCCTCATAATAGAGAAGGCGGCGATCACTCAGCCAAAACGTAGCCATTATCTTATGATTGGGAAGGTTTGGCCTACACGTATCAATGACAGGGTAGGCGTGCCCATCACCAGGACGGTGGTACAAGACAGGGAAGGCGTGCCCATCAACAGGACGGTGGTACAAGACAGGGAAGGCGTGCCCATCACCAGGACGGTGGTACAAGACGGGGAAGGCGTGGCCATCACCAGGACGGTGGTACAAGACGGAGAAGGCGTGGCCATCACCAGGGTGGTTGACAAGACAGGGAAGGCGTGGCCATCACCAGGACGGCGGTACAAGACAGGGAAGGCGTGGCCATCACCAGGGTGGCTGTACAAGACAGGGAAGGCGTGGCCATCACCAGGACGGTGGTACAAGATAGGGAAGGCGTGGCCATCACCAGGACGGCGGTACAAGACAGGGAAGGCGTGGCCATCACCAGGACGGTGGTACAAGACAGGGAAGGCGTGGCCATCACCAGGACGGCGGTACAAGACAGGGAAGGCGTGGCCATCACCAGGACGGCGGTACAAGACAGGGAAGGTGTGGCCATCACCAGGACGGCGGTACAAGACGGGGAAGGTGTGGCCATCACCAGGGTGGCTGTACAAGACAGGGAAGGCGTGGCCATCACCAGGACGGCGGTACAAGACAGGGAAGGCGTGGCCATCACCAGGACGGTTGACAAGACAGGGAAGGTGTGGCCATCACCAGGACGGCGGTACAAGACAGGGAAGGCGTGGTCATCAGCAGGGCGGTTGACAAGACAGGGAAGGTGTGGCCATCACCAGGACGGCGGTACAAGACAGGGAAGGTGTGGCCATCACCAGGGCGGTTGACAAGACAGGGAAGGCGTGGCCATCACCAGGGTGGTTGACAAGACAGGGAAGGCGTGGCCATCACCAGGACGGCGGTACAAGACAGGGAAGGCGTGGCCATCACCAGGGTGGTTGACAAGACAGGGAAGGTGTGGCCATCACCAGGACGGCGGTACAAGACAGGGAAGGCGTGGCCATCACCAGGGCGGTTGACAAGACAGGGAAGGTGTGGCCATCACCAGGACGGCGGTACAAGACAGGGAAGGCGTGGCCATCACCAGGACGGCGGTACAAGACAGGGAAGGCGTGGCCATCACCAGGACGGCGGTACAAGACAGGGAAGGGGTGGCCATCACCAGGGAGGCGGGACAAGACAGGGAAGGCGTGGCCATCACCAGGACGGCGGTACAAGACAGGGAAGGCGTGGCCATCACCAGGGAGGCGGGACAAGACAGGGAAGGCGTGGCCATCACCAGGACGGCGGTACAAGACAGGGAAGGCGTGGCCATCACCAGGACGGCGGTACAAGACAGGGAAGGCGTGGCCATCACCAGGACGGCGGTACAAGACAGGGAAGGCGTGGCCATCACCAGGGAGGCGGGACAAGACAGGGAAGGCGTGGCCATCACCAGGACGGCGGTACAAGACAGGGAAGGCGTGGCCATCACCAGGACGGCGGTACAAGACAGGGAAGGCGTGGCCATCACCAGGACGGCGGTACAAGACAGGGAAGGCGTGGCCATCACCAGGACGGCGGTACAAGACAGGGAAGGGGTGGCCATCACCAGGGAGGCGGGACAAGACAGGGAAGGTGTGGCGTCTCCGTCACCCTGGGGGACAGCCCAAGACCAGGAAGGGGGGGGGGCATCAACCGGCTGGACAATACCTGCTGCACCTTCCCTCTCCGCTCACTACTCTGTGTGATCCCCAACTAACAACAAGCCGTACACGACTCTCGGATTAAAGTTCTTCGTTAACTTGTAAGTTAATGATATTTTCTGTAATTTGTTGCAAGTTCATTCCGCGAATTGAGAGAGTGTACGGTGATAAAGAACACGGAGTGGTTCACTGTTCTTAACAGCAAGCTTATCGGGAGACAAACGTCTTAAACAACTATGTTCTTTTGCGTGATTTAGGTTAATATTGTTATATTTGGTAATGTGAAGACAATTATTAGCATAAAGAGTGGTATTAGGTAATGAATACTGTCTCGTACTGCAGGTCCAGGTGTTTGTCTGGTATATTCGTGTTTACAGCAGTAAAGGTGTTAATTGTTATTGTTCATACATCAGGTGATGGCAGAAATGAGAGTGAAAGACCATATGTATATATGGTTTGTTAATGAATGAGATCAGTATAATCCCTTAGAATTATGAAATAATTGTTACTAGCAAATATGAATAGTTAAGTGGGAATAAATCCTGAGACTCAAAACGAGTGACAATGGTGCCCAGTAATAGATTATTGTACTTTATATATAAAATATTTTCAGTATTTATGTAATGAATGGGATTTTAAAATACAGATTTTAAACAAAAAGACATTCATATATATACATAATACTGGATAAATGAAAAAAATGTCCCAAGAAACTGTAATTTACTATTTAACAGTTGAGAGTATTATTGTTGTGGAATACGAGAGCAATTAAAAAAGTTGATGAAGGTTTGACTGATCATTTATTGTTCTTGTGTAAGATAACATTAAGATTAGTGGGTGATCGTTTTTCATAAGGATTCAAGAGGGAAAAATGTAGTCTGTAGTCGAGTGAATGAGAACTGGTAGACGAGTAGAGGAGAAGAGTTGTTTATAGGCATAGTAGAACAGAATATGAACATATTAAACCTGCTACAATAAACAATGTATACAAGATACATTTGGCTAACACAAGTGTCCCCATAGGCAGGATAATGATAATAATTTCTTGACGGGATAAGGAAACGACAGGAGAAGTTGGTCAGAGAAACCTGTGGATTTTTGGATACAAAATAAATGAGAAGGAGAGGACAAAAAATTGTAGTATGATAAAAGTAAGAAAAATATGTTAAAAGAATTGTTAACACCTAAACTAATTTTAAAAGAAGAAACAGCTCGGGTAGACTGGGAGCTCGGGTAGACTGGGAGCTCGGGTATACTGGGAGCTCGGGTAGACTGGGAGCTCGGGTAGACTGGGAGCTCGGGTAGACTGGGAGCTCGTGTTGACTGGCAGCTCGTGTTGACTGGCAGCTCGGGTAGACTGGGAGCTCGTGTTGACTGGCAGCTCGGATAGACTGGCAGCTCGGGTATACTGGGAGCTCGGGTAGACTGGGAGCTCGGGTAGACTGGCAGCTCGGGTAGACTGGGAGCTCGTGTTGACTGGCAGCTCGGGTAGACTGGGAGCTCGGGTAGACTGGGAGCTCGGGTAGACTGGCAGCTCGGATAGACTGGCAGCTCGGGTAGACTGGCAGCTCGGGTAGACTGGCAGCTCGGGTAGACTGGCAGCTCGGGTAGACTGGCAGCTCGGGTAGACTGGCAGGTTCTGTAGGCTGGCAGCTCGGATTGACTGCCAGCTCGGGTAGGCTGGTAGATTGACTGGCAGCTCGGGTAGACTGGCAGCTCGGGTAGACTGGCAGCTCGGGAAGACTGGCAGCTCGGGTAGACTGGCAGCTCGGGTAGACTGGGAGCTCGAATAGACTGGCAGCTCGGGTAGACTGGCAGCTCGGGTAGACTGGCAGCTCGGGTAGGCTGGCAGCTTCTGTAGGCTGGCAGCTCAGATTGACTGCCAGCTCGGGTAGGCTGGTAGCTCGGATTGACTGGCAGCTCGGGTAGACTGGCAGCTCGGATTGACTGGCAGCTCGGGTAGACTTACAGCTCGGGTAGGCTGGTAGCTCGGGTAGGCTGGCAGCTTCTGTAGGCTGGCAGCTCGGATTGACTGCCAGCTCGGGTAGGTTGGTAGCTCGGGTAGGCTGGCAGCTCATGTAGGCTGTCAGCTCGGGTAGGCTGGCAGCTCGGGTAGGCTGGTAGCTCGGGTAGGCTGGCAGCTCGGGTAGGCTGGTAGCTCGGGTAGGCTGGCAGCTCGGGTAGGCTGGCAGCTCGGGTAGGCTTGCAGCTCCTGTAGGCTGGCAGCTCTTGTAGGCTGGCAGCTCATGTAGGCTGGCAGCTCCTGTAGGCTGGCAGCTCGGGTAGGCTGGCAGCTCATGTAGGCTGGCAGCTCCTGTAGGCAGGCAGCTCCTGTAGGCAGGCAGCTCGGAATGACTCGCAGCTCATGAAGGCTGGCAGCTCTGGTTGGCTGGCAGCTCGGGTAGGCTGGCAGCTCGGGTCCTGTGGTAGCTCGTGTAGGCTGGCAGGTCATGTAGGCTGGCAGCTCCTGTAGGCTGGCGGCTCCTGTAGGCTGGTAACTCGTGTAGGCTGGCAGCTCCTGTAGGCTGGCAGATCGTGTTGACTGAAAACTCGGGTAGGCTGGCAGCTCCTGTAGGCTGGAAGCTCCTGTAGGCTGGCTGCTCCTGTAGGCTGGCAGCTCCTGTAGGCTGGCAGCTCCTGTAGGCTGGCAGCTCCTGTAGGCTGGCAGCTCCTGTAGGCTGGCAGCTCCTGTAGTCTGGCAGCTCCTGTAGGCTGGCAGCTCCTGTAGGCTGGCAGCTCCTGTAGTCTGGCAGCTCCTGTAGGCTGGCAGCTCGGGTTCCCTGGCAGCTCCTGTAGGCTGGCAGCTCGGGTAGGCTGGCAGCTCATGTAGGCTGGCAGCTCCTGTAGGCTGGCAGCTCCTGTAGGCTGGCAGCTCCTGTAGGCTGGCAGCTCCTGTAGGCTGGCAGCTCCTGTAGTCTGGCAGCTCCTGTAGGCTGGCAGCTCGGGTTCCCTGGCAGCTCCTGTAGGCTGGCAGCTCCTGTAGGCTGGCAGCTCCTGTAGGCTGGCAGCTCGGGTAGGCTTGCAGCTCATGTAGGCTGGCAGCTCCTGTAGGCTGGCAGCTCGGAATGACTCGCAGCTCGGGAAGGCCATGGCAGCTCATGAAGGCTGGCAGCTCGGGTTGGCTGGCAGCTCGGGTAGGCTGGCAGCTCATGTAGGCTGGCAGCTCCTGTAGGCTGGCAGCTCCTGTAGGCTGGCAGCTCCTGTAGGCTGGCAGCTCCTGTAGGCTGGCAGCTCCTGTAGTCTGGCAGCTCCTGTAGGCTGGCAGCTCGGGTTCCCTGGCAGCTCATGTAGGCTGGCAGCTCCTGTAGGCTGGCAGCTCCTGTAGGCTGGCAGCTCCTGTAGGCTGGCAGCTCCTGTAGGCTGGCAGCTCCTGTAGGCTGGCAGCTCCTGTAGGCTGGCAGCTCCTGTAGTCTGGCAGCTCCTGTAGGCTGGCAGCTCGGGTTCCCTGGCAGCTCCTGTAGGCTGGCAGCTCCTGTAGGCTGGCAGCTCCTGTAGGCTGGCAGCTCGGGTAGGCTGGCAGCTCATGTAGGCTGGCAGCTCCTGTAGGCTGGCAGCTCCTGTAGGCTGGCAGCTCCTGTAGTCTGGCAGCTCCTGTAGGCTGGCAGCTCGGGTTCCCTGGCAGCTCCTGTAGGCTGGCAGCTCCTGTAGGCTGGCAGCTCCTGTAGGCTGGCAGCTCCTGTAGGCTGGCAGCTCCTGTAGGCTGGCAGCTCCTGTAGGCTGGCAGCTCCTGTAGTCTGGCAGCTCCTGTAGGCTGGCAGCTCGGGTTCCCTGGCAGCTCCTGTAGGCTGGCAGCTCCTGTAGGCTGGCAGCTCGGGTAGGCTGGCAGCTCATGTAGGCTGGCAGCTCCTGTAGGCTGGCAGCTCCTGTAGGCTGGCAGCTCCTGTAGGCTGGCAGCTCCTGTAGGCTGGCAGCTCCTGTAGTCTGGCAGCTCCTGTAGGCTGGCAGCTCGGGTTCCCTGGCAGCTCCTGTAGGCTGGCAGCTCCTGTAGGCTGGCAGCTCGGGTAGGCTTGCAGCTCATGTAGGCTGGCAGCTCCTGTAGGCTGGCAGGCAGGCTGGCAGCTGTAGGCTGTAGGCTGGCTGGCAGCTCCTGTAGGCTGGCAGCTCATGTAGGCTGGCAGCTACTGTAGGCTGGTAACTCGTGTAGGCTGGCAGCTCATGTAGGCTGGTAAATCGTGTTGGCTGGCAGCTCCTGTAGGCTGGTAACTCGTGTAGGCTGGCAGCTCCTGTAGGCTGGCAGCCCCTGTAGGCTAGCAGCTCGTGTAGGCTGGCAGCTCCTGTAGGTTGGCAGCTCCTGTAGGCTGGCAGCTCCTGTAGGCTGGCAGCTCCTGTAGGCTGGCAGCTCCTGTAGGCTGGCCGCTCCTGTAGGCTGGCAGCTCCTGTAGGCTGGCAGCTCCTGTAGGCTGGCAGCTCCTGTAGGCTGGCAGCTCCTGTAGGCTGGCAGCTCCTGTTGGCTGGCAGCTCCTGTAGGCTGGCAGCTCCTGTAGGCTGGCAGCTTCTGTTGGCTGGCATCTCCTGTAAGCTGGCAGCTCCTGTAGGCTGGCAGCTCCTTTAGGCTGGGAGCTCCTGTAGGCTGGCAGCTCGTGTAGGCTGACAGCTCCTGTAGGCTGGCAGCTACTGTAGGCTGGCAGCTCATGTAGGCTGGCAGCTCCGGTAGGCTGGCAGCTCATGTAGGCTGGCAGCTCCTGTAGGCTGGCAGCTCCTGTAGGCTGGCAGCTCATGTAGGCTGGTAAATCGTGTAGGCTGGCAGCTCCTGTAGGCTGGTAACTCGTGTAGGCTGGCAGCTCCTGTAGGCTGGCAGCTCCTGTAGGCTGGCAGCTCGTGTAGGCTGGCAGCTCCTGTAGGTTGGCAGCTCCTGTAGGCTGGCAGCTCCTGTAGGCTGGCAGCTCCTGTAGGCTGGCAGCTCCTGTAGGCTGGCAGCTCCTGTAGGCTGGCAGCTCCTGTAGGCTGGCAGCTCCTGTAGGCTGGCAGCTCCTGTAGGCTGGCAGCTCCTGTAGGCTGGCAGCTCCTGTAGGCTGGCAGCTCCTGTAGGCTGGCAGCTCCTGTAGGCTGGCAGCTCCTGTAGGCTGGCAGCTTCTGTTGGCTGGCATCTCCTGTAGGCTGGCAGCTCCTTTAGGCTGGGAGCTCCTGTAGGCTGGCAGCTCCTGTAGGCTGGCAGCTACTGTAGGCTGGCAGCTCATGTAGGCTGGCAGCTCCTGTAGGCTGGCAGCTCATGTAGGCTGGCAGCTCCTGTAGGCTGGCAGCTCCTGTAGGCTGGCAGCTCATGTAGGCTGGCAGCTCCTGTAGGCTGGCAGCTCCTGTAGGCTGGCAGCTCCTGTAGGCTGGCAGCTCCTGTAGGCTGGCAGCTCGTGTAGGCTGGCAGCTCCTGTAGGCTGGCAGCTACTGTAGGCTGGCAGCTCGGGTTGGCTGGCAGCTCCTGTAGGCTGGCAGCTCCTGTAGGCTGGCAGCTCATGTAGGCTGGCAGCTCCTGTAGGCTGGCAGCTCCTGTAGGCTGGCAGCTGCTGTAGGCTGGCAGCTCCTGTAGGCTGGCAGCTCCTGTAGGCTGGCAGCTCCTGTAGGCTGGCAGCTTCTGTAGGCTGGCATCTCCTGTAGGCTGGCAGCTCCTGTAAGCTGGCAGCTCCTGTAGGCTGTCAGCTCCTGTAGGCTGGCAGCTCGTGTAGGCTGGCAGCTCCTGTAGGCTGGCAGCTACTGTAGGCTGGCAGCTCATGTAGGCTCGCAGCTCCTGTAGGCTGGCAGCTCATGTAGGCTGGCAGCTCCTGTAGGCTGGCAGCTCCTGTAGGCTGGCAGCTCCTGTAGGCTGGCAGCTCCTGTAGGCTGGCAGCTCGTGTAGGCTGGCAGCTCGTGTAGGCTGGCAGCTCCTGTAGGCTGGCAGCTCCTGTAGGCTGGCAGCTCCTGTAGGCTGGCAGCTCCTGTAGGCTGGCAGCTCCTGTAGGCTGGCAGCTCGTGTAGGCTGGCAGCTCATGTAGGCTGGCAGCTCCTGTAGGCTGGCAGCTCATGTAGGCTGGCAGCTCCTGTAGGCTGGCAGCTCATGTAGGCTGGCAGCTCATGTAGGCTGGCAGCTCCTGTAGGCTGGCAGCTCGGGTTGGCTGGCAGCTCCTGTAGGCTGGCAGCTCATGTAGGCTGGCAGCTCATGTAGGCTGGCAGCTCGGAATGACTCGCAGCTCGGGTAAGCTGGCAGCTCATGTAGGCTGGCAGCCCGGGTTGGCTGGCAGCTCATGTAGGCTGGCAGCTCGGGTTGGCTGGCAGCTCCTGTAGGCTGGCAGCTCCTGTAGGCTGGCAGCTCATGTAGGCTGGCAGCTCGTGTAGGCTGGCAGCTCGTGTAGGCTGGCAGCTCCTGTAGGCTGGCAGCTCATGTAGGCTTGCAGCTCATGTAGGCTGACAGCTCCTGTAGGCTGGCAGCTCCTGTAGGCTGGCAGCTCATTTAGGCTGGCAGCTCATGTAGGCTGGCAGCTCCTGTAGGCTGGCAGCTCCTGTAGGCTGGCAGCTCGGGTAAGCTGGCAGCTCGGGTTGGCTGGTAGCTCGTGTAGGCTGGCAGCTCATGTAGGCTGGCAGCTCGGGTTGGCTGGCAGCTCATGTAGGCTGGCAGCTCGGGTTGGCTGGCAGCTCATGTAGGCTGGCAGCTCGGGTTGGCTGGCAGCTCATGTAGGCTGGTAGCTCGGGTTGGCTGGCAGCTCCTGTAGGCTGGCAGCTCCTGTAGGCTGGCAGCTCCTATAGGCTGGCAGCTCCTGTAGGCTGGCAGCTCATGTAGGCTGGCAGCTCGGGTTGGCTGGCAGCTCCTGTAGGCTGGCAGCTCCTGTAGGCTGGCAGCTCCTGTAGGCTTGGCAGCTCCTATAGGCTGGCAGCTCCTCTAGGCTGGCAGGTCCTGTAGGCTGGCAGCTCATGTAGGCTGGCAGCTCGGGTTCGCTGGCAGCTCCTGTAGGCTGGCAGCTCCTGTAGGCTGGCAGCTCTTGTAGGCTGGCAGCTCCTGTAGGCTGGCAGCTCCTGTAGGCTGGCAGCTCGGGTTCGCTGGCAGCTCCTGTAGGCTGTTAGCTCCTGTAGGCTGGCAGCTCGGGTTCGCTGGCAGCTCCTGTAGGCTGGCAGCTCCTGTAGGCTGGCAGCTCGAGTTCGCTGGCAGCTCCTGTAGGCTAGCAGCTCGGGTTCGCTGGCAGCTCCTGTAGGCTGGCAGCTCCTGTAGGCTGGCAGCTCCTGTAGGCTGGCAGCTCCTGTAGGCTGGCAGGTCCTGTAGGCTGGCAGCTCCTGTAGGCTGGCAGCTCGGGTTCTCTGGCAGCTCCTGTAGGCTGGCAGCTCCTGTAGGCTGGCAGCTCCTGTAGGCTGGCAGCTCCTGTAGGCTGGCAGGTCCTGTAGGCTGGCAGCTCCTGTAGGCTGGCAGCTCGGGTTCTCTGGCAGCATCCTGTAGGCTGGCAGCTCGGGTTCGCTGGCAGCTCCTGTAGGCTGGCAGCTCCTGTAGGCTGGCATGCTCCTGTAGGCTGGCAGCTCGGGTTCGCTGGCAGCTCCTGTAGGCTGGCAGCTCGGGTTCGCTGGCAGCTCCTGTAGGCTGGCAGCTCCTGTAGGCTGGCAGCTTCTGCAGGCTGGCAGCTCCTATAGGCTGGCAGCTCCTGTAGGCTGGCAGATCTTGTAGGCTGGCAGCTCCTGTAGGCTGGCAGCTACTGTAGGCTGGCAGCTCCTGTAGGCTGGCAGCTCCTGTAGGCTGGCAGCTCCTGTAGGCTGGCAGCTCCTGTAGGCTGGCAGCTCCTGTAGGCTGGCAGCTCGGGTATGCTGGCAGTTCGGGTAGGCTGGTAGCTCATGTGATTGGTCCTGTCAGTTTGACAGTTGTTTCCCGCTCCCGTGGATTTTACGCGTCACCTGAAGTCTGCCAGTACTCTGTGAGGTCTTCCTTCGTTCGTGTGTTGAACCAGAGAGGGAATCGACGAATATTGAGCAACAAGTGCTGCAGGACAGGAACTGATGCAAGAAGAAGTGAAGTCTGTGCAGTGACGTAGCCGACGTCTGAGGCAGTTCACCCATTCGTGACGGCGTAGTGGCTGAACAGAGCCACTGGGTAGCAGAGGAAGAAGAGGACTATTTGGGAATCCGAACGACTGCAGCCGAGAAGTAGGCGGGCAGCCGTAGCTGGGAGAAGTCGACGGCCGGGAGACCGACTCCAACCCTACAAGAAGTCGAGGAGGAGCACAGACCTGCTGGGAGAAGGCATGGAGACGACGCGCTTACGGTGGGACATTGATTGAGTTCCTGGAGGACAGGACAGTGTGTGTGTGGGGGTGTTCCCGACACGAGGCAGGAGCCAGGACCAGGAACTACAACTCAACTCTCATCGGAGGATAGGTGGACGTAGGTGGTTCTAGTTTCCCTCCCAATTCCCCTTTAGTCAGCTATATCATTCAGCTATATTATTTAGCCTGAGGATTTTGTATGTCGTGAGCAAGGCTCACCTATGTCACAGTAAGGCACCAGTGTGCAGAGTAGTACTATCAAGAGTACTCACGATATTTATGTTTATTATTGGTGTGTACAGGCACCCGGAGTTATTGATGAATTTACTGTGTTGAGAATGTCTTTCATGAGACTTTAATTGAATCATATAGTGAGAGAATATATATAATATTATGACTAGTATTTGGAAGTTAGGCTATGTGCCCAGTAACTATTTTATTACCATTTATTGATGTCTGATTTATCTATATATATTATATATGTCTATGTTCGTGCATTGAATAAGCATTCATGTGTGCAGTGATTAATTGTGTTATCGCCCACGAAAGGAAATACTGAGAACTCCAGTGTTAAATACTTCATAAGTTATCACTAAATGAAGGGCAGTGTGTAATACCAATACAGTGAATTATTGTCGCATTTATTATAGAAATGATTGTTTAAGCCCGAGAACAGTGTAGCGAAGTAATACGTGCTATTGTCGCAAATATCGAGTGTTCGAACTTCTAGTGATCTTTGAGAACTTAAAGAAACAGCGTGCGTGATGCCAGAGAAACAAGCAATAAACATTCGCGTGGGGGAAGGCGCCCAGCTGATTTTGACAGTGACGAGAGGGGGAGTGTTGCCACCTTAGCGAGTGCATATTATACGTGGGAACGAACGACTCCCGCCTGGATCAGCTGATTGTTTATTGATATGACCTTGTGATGTTTTTGAATGAGTTTTAAGTAAAATACAAAATACATTTGTGTTTATATCATTCCCTCCATTTATCTTGTGGCTATGTAATACTTGAAAGCAGAGAGTGATAGAAGTAAATACCTGCCTGATATCCTGATCTATTGAGTGCGTCCTTGCCACGGTTACCACAACTCAACAAATCCACTGACGTGTTACTGGACACCGATAACACCATTTGGCGACCTTGTGGTTAATAGTAGAGCCCTATTGTTGGGGCGAGCACATAACAGTTAAGTGAACGAGTTGTGTTCCCACTCCTTCTCAATCAGAGGCCGGTTGGGATTGACTGGGATACTCTCCTGGCATACAGTGGCGCCGCGAAGGATAGAGTGAAGACCCGCAGGGCTATGGTGAGTGACGTTGAGTATAACTGTTGCACACCCCCCCCCCCCCCCCCCGAGAGAGTGGAACGATAAACCCCAACATTGGCGACCTTGCCAGGATCACGATTGAAATAAAGGTTGCAGTTGTGGTAGTTGGCAGTGTTATTAGATATCAGGTACAGGTTATCACTCATAGCACAAGATGGAGGATGATAAAGTAACAAGGTTCATTGACACTAGAGATGAGCAGGTACTGGAGGATTGCACCAAGGCACAGTTACAGGCAATAGCAGACCATTTTGGAATAAAGCTGAGATCTGCCAGAGTGGGAGAAAGAAGACTGGAGATAATGGCACAGCTCAGGGCACGAGACGAAGCTTTGGGGGAGGAACGGCCACAAACACCTGCCAGTGTGGGAGAACACCTGAGCATTGGTGGGAGCAGCAGGGGATCCAGCGGCAGCAGGCACAGCGTTAAGCTGGAGATCATGAAGCTGCAGCTAGAAGCACAGCTGAAGCGTGAGGAGCGAGAAGCACAGCTGAAGCGTGAGGAGCGAGAAGCACAGCTGAAGCGTGAGGAGCGAGAAGCACAGCTGAAGCGTGAGGAGCGAGAAGCACAGCTGAAGCGTGAAGAGCGAGAGGCACAGCAGCGCAAAGAAGAGCGAGAAGCAGAAGCGCAGCTGAGGAGAGAAGAAGCACAGCTGCGCAGGGAAGAACAAGAGCGAGAAGCACAGCTGCGCAGGGAAGAACACGAGCGAGAAGCTAGGATGAGACAACAGGAGATAGAAGCTAACAAGGAGGTGGAGCTGAAGCGAGCTGAACTAGGACTAGGTGCACCTGCTCCGCCGCAACAGGAAGACCGACGAGTGAGGGAGCGAGATCTGCCGGTCTTTGTACCAAATGAAGCCGAAAGTTTCTTCGACCACTTCGAAAGGGTTGCTGCTTTGAAGAGGTGGCCGAGGGCGGAGTGGGCGGAGCTAGTTCAAGGGAGGCTCACAGGTGAATCTCGTGAAGCCTACAATATGCTCGACTTCCAAGAATGCACCAACTACGATGCGGTAAAAACAGCTGTGCTCCATTCTTTCAAGCTCACGCCGGAATGTTACAGGAAGAGGTTCAGGGAATGTACCCGTTCGCCAGGAAAATCTTATGCGGAGACGGCGAGGGACATGGAGAGAAAGTTCCTTAAGTGGCTGGACTCTGAAGGAGCGAGGTCGGTTGAAGAGGTCAAGGGGCTAATGGTCATGGAAAAGTTTATGTCCGTGCTCTCTCCTGAGATCAGGGTGAGAGTAAAGGAGGCGGACATAAAGGACCTGAGGGCCGCAGCCGACAGAGCCGACATGCTAGAAGAAGCCTTACGCCCACGCCGAGAGGGACAGCACCGACCACCCGTATACTCCGGATACAGTAGGAATTATAGGAGGACGGATAGATGGAGGACAGGAGCGAGTTCTCCCAAGTCCCACCTCTCGAGTTGGGACAACAGAGGATCGAAGGGTGCTGTGGAACCGATAAAGAAGTACCAAGCTGAGAGCTCAGGAGCTGTTGCTGCGACAAAGGAGTCGACGAATGGTGCGAGAAAGACACAGGGAGCGACGGCCTCTGGAGGCAGTGCTAAGGCGAGCGGTGGCGGATGGTCTCCGACGAGGAAGGTGCACTGTTACAATTGCGGAATAATCGGACACGTCGCGCGGGAATGCAGACGCCCTAAGCAGCGGGGGAATGTTGCTTTAGTGAGGTTCGAGGACCAGATGGCCGAGAGGGTGCGGGATGAACCCGTACTGAGTGGGGAGAAGAGAGTTCACCCATTCGTGTGTCAGGGAACCGTAAGGATGGGGGACGCAGACCCCATCCCGGTGAAGATATTAAGAGACACTGGGGCCGATTTTACCCTGGTGAGTGAAACCCTGTTCCCCGGGGGTTACGAGAGTACCAGTGTGGGGGTGGCAAGTGTGACCACTGTGGGAGGCCCAGTGAGGATGCCCCTACACCAGGTGACTTTGAATTCTGATTATGGCTGCCAGACCCTTGTGGTGGGAGTCTGTGCATCAATGCCCAAGATGGAGGCACAGGTCATCTTGGGAAATGACGCATGTGGAGGATATGTCCTTCCTAATCTCGTGAAAGGCGAGGAGTGCCTAGAGCACTACAAGGAGACGGGCGGAGTGTTAAACGCCTGTGGGGACGAGAAGGGAATCGCCCCGGTGGCGTTCCCGGTTTGTGCTGTGATGCCGAGACAGCGCGAAGAACAAGGAGGTTGTGGATCTGATGGGGCTGAGGAGACGTCCGACAGCCTGGGAATCGATCACCTCTTCATAGGACCCGGAGAACGAGCGGAGGGCGAAGGCAGCCCGAATGGTGAGTTGCAGGTGACCCTCACCAGTTCTCTAGGGGTAGACCGCACTCGTCTTGGAGAGTTGCAGCAGATGGAGTTCCCCGAATTGATTCGTGGGGCCAAAGGAGGACGTGTTGGTCCTGAGAAGGCTACTCATTTTTACATACAGGACGGCATGCTGATGAGACAGTGGAGGCCTGTGAGGATTTAGGCCGGAGAAGAGTCTCTAAATACGAGGCACCAGGTAGTGTTGCCGGCCCAGTGCAGAGCGGCCGTGTTGGACCTATCGCACTCCGTGGACTCTGCAGGTCACCTGGGGGTGACCAAGACGTTGCGAAGGATCTGGGATTATTTCTACTGGCCAGGTATGGACGCCGAGGTGAGGCGTTATTGTAAGACGTGCTTACCGTGCCAGAGGGCAGGGAAGAGCCAATCCGCTATACCGAAGGCCCCATTGATCCCTGTTCCGGCGTTTGGGCCTGCCTTCGAGCGTCTATTGGTCGACGGGGTGGGTCCGTTGCCAAGAACGAAGCGAGGGAATACCTACCTGATGACGATAATGTGTGCGTCCACCAGATTTCCAGAAGCCGTCCCGATGCGACGTTTGACGTCGAAAGGAGTAGCCGGGCAACTACAACGATTTTTCTCTTGGGTGGGGATGCCCAGAGAGATTCAGACAGACTGCGGAAGTATATTCCAGTCTAAGTGGTTCCGACAGACGGTGACAGGTTGGGGAGTGACTCAGATTCGGTCGTCGCCCTACCGACCGCAGTCGCAAGGGGCGATCGAAAGATTCCACTCCACCTTGAAGACCGTTCTGAGAGTGTTCTGCGCAGAGCAGGGGGCTGAGTGGGATGAGGCAGTATACCCCGCGCTGTTTGCCATACGTAACGCGGTGGTAGAATCATTAGGTTTCTCACCTTTCCGGCTGGTGTATGGACACGAGGTGCGAAGTCCTCTGTCCATGCTGAAGGAACAATGGACACCAGGAGTGACCGTGGGAACGGTGAATGAATATGTCCAAAAATTCAAAGAGCGTCTCACTCTAGCAAAGGAACTAGCTGGGAAACATCTGAAGGAATCGCAGCGTAAGATGTCGGAGTGGTACGACAAGAGAGCTACGCAGAGGGAGTTCCAGGTCGGGTCCCAGGTGATGGTTTTGCTGCCGGGTAAAGGTAGGGTGACCGAGTCGCGGTTCGAGGGACCATACCAGGTGCTGCGGCGGTTGGGTCCTGTATCATATGAAATTGGGAAGCCGGATAGACCCCGCAAGAAACAGGTGTGTCACGTGGACCGCCTGAAGCCTTTCTTCCCTGTGGAAGGAGGAGCCGCCAAGCAGGACGGAACGGTGACCCGAGAACCCCAGCAGAAGACGGTTCTGTGCGTGCAGGTGGACCAAGAACTCCCGGAGGAGGAAGGAAAGTGGTCCAGGGCGGACGGCACCCGTCTCACCAACACTGAGAGTCTGGCGAAGATCGAGGACAAGCTACTACATCTGGAAGGGCAACAGAGCGCGGACCTGACGAACCTACTGAGGGAGAATGCCTCCCTCTTTACCGACGTGCCCCGACGACACAAGAGTGTAACGCACGAGGTAGAGGTGAGGGACGCCAGGCCCGTCAAGCAGAGCGCGTATAGGGTGAGCCCGGAGAAGCGAGAGCTGATGAGAAAGGAGGTGGAGTATCTCCTTGAGAACGACCTTGCAGAGCCCAGTAAAAGTGAGTGGAGTTCCCCATGCTTGTTGGTGAGGAAAAGCGACGGTACCTACCGCTTTTGTACAGATTACAGGAGGGTGAACTCCATCACAGTGGCAGATTCTCACCCCATGCCAAGAGTGAGCGATTGCATTGACCAGGTGGGCAGTGCAAGGTACGTATCCAAGGTCGATCTACTCAAGGGGTACTACCAGATCTCTTTGACTCCAGAGGCCAGGAAAATATCAGCTTTCGCAACTCCTGACGGGCTGTACCAATACAAGGTGTTACCCTTTGGAATGAAAAACAGCGGTAGCTGCTTCCAGCGCATGATGAATGAATTGTTAAGGGGTGCCGCAGGCTGCACAGTATACATCGATGACATCGTCGTGTACGCCGACGATTGGAAGACGCACCTGGAGAGACTCAAGGAATTGTTTCGAAGGCTAGAGGAGGCTAACTTGACTGTAAATTTGGCCAAGAGCGAGTTTGGGAAGGCTCACTAAGAGTACCTTGGTTTTGTCATCGGCCAAGGTGAAGTCACCCCTGTTGATCACAAAGTATCAGCCATTAAGGAATACCCCGTGCCCAGAACGCGTAAAGAGTTGCTAAGGTATCTCGGGATGATAGGGTACTATCGTGGGTTCTGCAGGAATTTCTCCACGGTAGCGCATCCCCTAACCGAGTTACTCTCCAAGAATGTACGATGGAGATAAGGAGAGGCCTGCCAAGAGTCTTCTGAAAAGACCAAGAAATTGTTGACGGAGACCCCGGTATTAATATCCCCAGATTTCTCAGCCGGATTCATCCTGTACGTAGACGCCAGCGACGTTGGGATAGGGGCCATGTTGGCTCAAGAAAGGAGTGAGGTACATAGGCCAGTAGCGTTCTACTCGAAGAAGTTTGTGAAATACCAGCGGGCCTATAGTACCGTTGAGAAAGAGGCATTGGCGCTAGTTATGGCCCTGAAACACTTCGATGTGTACGTCGGAGAAGGGGCGAGGAGAGGGTTGTGATCTGTGAACACCAGAACACCTGTTCTGGTGTTCACAGATCACAACCCTCTCACCTTTTTGTACAAAATGAAGAACTCCAACCAACGTCTGACGAGGTGGGCGTTGTTACTGCAAGAGTACCGGCAGGACATCAAGCACATCAAGGGGAAGGACAACGTGGTAGCAGATGCCCTGTCCCGTATACACTAACCAGACATGACTCTTATTTTAAGGGGAGGGGTATGTGACGGTGTTCCCCCCCTTATATTTCTCCCACGCCTGCAGTAAGAGTCATGTCCACTTTACCCAAGCGTTCTCTACGTCGCAGGCACCAATTTGGTATATGTGGGAGAGTGGAGTGTTCTCGGAGTGCCGAGAAATTTATAAAACAATAATATTTTGGCCTGTGGTTTAGGCCCTTTAGGAAGCCAAGATGGCGCTGGCTCTCCTGTTTCCCCGCCAAAACTGTGTGACGTCAGTGACACCGGATTGGTCACCGACAGCAATGTGGCACAGGGAGCCAATGAAAACCTCCCGTGGCGAATGTGACGTCACGAAGGAAGGGGGGTCCGGTCAGCGCACCGCGTTGGCGCCATCAGTCAGACACGACACGTCAAGGAGGTTGGACGTGCAAAGATTGGTCCTGTCAGTTTGACAGTTGTTTCCCGCTCCCGTGGATTTTACGCGTCACCTGAAGTCTGCCAGTACTCTGTGAGGTCTTCCTTCGTTCGTGTGTTGAACCAGAGAGGGAATCGACGGATATTGAGCAACAAGTGCTCCAGGACAGGTACTGTGCAAGAAGAAGTGAAGTCTGTGCAGTGACGTAGGCGACGTCTGAGGCAGTTCACCCATTCGTGACGGCGTAGTGGCTGAACAGAACCACTGGGTAGCAGAGGAAGAAGAGGACTATTTGGGAATCCGAACGACTGCAGCCGAGAAGTAGGCGGGCAGCCGTAGCTGGGAGAAGTCGACGGCCGGGAGACCGACTCCAACCCTACAAGAAGTCGAGGAGGAGCACGGACCTGCTGGGAGAAGGCACGGAGACGACGCGCTTATGGTGGGACATTGATTGAGTTCCTGGAGGACACGACAGTGTGTGTGTGGGGGCGTTCCCGACACGAGGCAGGAGCCAGGACCAGGAACTACAACTCAACTCTCATCGGAGGATAGGTGGACGTAGGTGGTTCTAGTTTCCCTCCCAATTCCCCTTTAGTCAGCTATATCATTCAGCTATATTATTTAGCCTGAGGATTTTGTATGTCGTGAGCAAGGCTCACCTATGTCACAGTAAGGCACCAGTGTGCAGAGTAGTACTATCAAGAGTACTCACGATATTTATGTTTATTATTGGTGTGTACAGGCACCCGGAGTTATTGATGAATTTACTGTGTTGAGAATGTCTTTCATGAGACTTTAATTGAATCATATAGTGAGAGAATATATATAATATTATGACAGTATTTGGAAGTTAGGCTATGTGCCCAGTAACTATTTTATTACCATTTATTGATGTCTGATTTATCTATATATATTATATATGTCTATGTTCGTGCATTGAATAAGCATTCATGTGTGCAGTGATTAGTTGTGTTATCGCCCACGAAAGGAAATACTGAGAACTCCAGTGTTAAATACTTCATAAGTTATCACTAAATGAAGGGCACTGTGTAATACCAATACAGTGAATTATTGTTGCATTTATTATAGAAATGATTGTTTAAGCCCGAGAACAGTGTAGCGAAGTAATACGTGCTATTGTCGCAAATATCGAGTGTTCGAACTTCTAGTGATCTTTGAGAACTTAAAGAAACAGTGCGCGTGACGCCAGAGAAACAAGCAATAAACATTCGCGTGGGGGAAGGCGCCCAGCTGATTTTGACAGTGACGAGAGGGGGAGTGTTGCCACCTTAGCGAGTACATATTATACGTGGGAACGAACGACTCCCGCCTGGATCAGCTGATTGTTTATTGATATGACCTTGTGATGTTTTTGAATGAGTTTTAAGTAAAATACAAAATACATTTGTGTTTATATCATCCCCTTCATTTATCTTGTGGCTATGTAATACTTGAAAGCAGAGAGTGATAGAAGTAAATACCTGCCTGATATCCTGATCTACTGAGTGCGTCCTTGCCACGGTTACCACAACTCAACAAATTCACTGACGTGTTACTGGACACCGATAACACCAGTTGGCGACCTTGTGGTTAATAGTAGAGCCCTATTGTTGGGGCGGGCACATAACAGTTAAGTGAACGAGTTGTGTTCCCACTCCTCAATCAGAGGCCGGTTGGGATTGACTGGGATACTCTCCTGGCGTACAGTGGCGCCGCGAGGATAGAGTGAAGACCCGCAGGGCTACGGTGAGTGACGATGAGTATAACTGTTGCCCCCCCCTCCCCCCC
Organism: Procambarus clarkii; assembly: GCF_040958095.1. Taxonomy (NCBI): domain Eukaryota; kingdom Metazoa; phylum Arthropoda; class Malacostraca; order Decapoda; family Cambaridae; genus Procambarus; species Procambarus clarkii. The sequence goes on from NC_091183.1 coordinate 30,288,759, forward strand.
GAGAGAGTGGAACGATAAACCCCAACAATATATATATATACTATAATAATATACTATATATAGTATTTATATTTATTCTAACACAAAACAACAATTGGTTTACATTCTTTTGCCTCTCTCTCCTCGATAACAACACTATATATCTATATAAATAAAAATGGAAATGTTCGTTTGTTCAAAATCGCTAATCTCCGAAAGTTCTTCACCGATTACCTTGAGGTTACCCTGAGGTGCTTCCGGGGCTTAGCGTCCCCGCGGCCGGGTCGTCGACCAGGCCTTCCTGGTTGCTGGACTGATCAACCAGGCTGTGGGACGCAGCTGCTCGCAGCCTGACGTATGAGTCACAGCCTGGTTGATCTGGTATCCTTTGGATTGCCGATTGCTTTGAAATTTTCACACAACGTTCCATTTGTATCTGAGAAGGTTTTTATATAGATACTATATAGATGTGATGTCTGTGACGGTAAAAAAAAAATCTGAAAAACAGTGTTTTTTCATGTGTTTTTAATGTGAGAAATCTTCGAAACCTCTTTACAGATTGCTTTGAAATTTTGACACAACGTTGCATTGTAATAGGCGCGTCTATTTACATATCTAATATATTCATGCCTCTCTTGTGACAGGAAAAAACATGCTTTTTTAAAAAACAGCGCCATCTGTTGAATGTAAGAGCAACACTCGCTCTAATTTCCGAAAGCTCTCCTCCGATTGCTTTGAAATTTTGACCCAACGTTGCATTCGAATAGGCACAACTTTTTATATACCTACTATATAGATGCCACCCCTGTGACATGAAAAAAAGGAGTTTTTTTTATAAAACAGCGCCATCTGTTGCACATAATAGCAACATGCATGCTATACTAAATATGTCACGAATTCCATTTCAATGTTTCCGATTGCATTGATAAATTTTACTTTCATAGATTTCGATTTATTTAATTTTTATTGAATTATTTTGTGTGACATTGTGTTGGAATTAAGCTGTGTTGTTTACCATGTCGTTCATTACTTAAGTATAAATGCCACACCTGTGGCAGGTAAAACTATGCTTCTCTTGAAAAACAGCACCATCTGTTGCATGAAAGAGCAACACACATGCTATTCTAAATATGTTACAATTCCATTTCAGTGTTTCTGATTGAATTGATAAATTGAATTTTCATTTATTTTCATTTTAATTTAATTATTTTGTGTGAATTGAGTTGGAATTGAGCTGTGTTGTTTACCATACCGTTCATTTCGTGAGTATAGTTTATTTTTTATTTTTTTCATATTTTCATTTGATTTTTTAACTGTTTTTCTTATACATCAGTGATGGGAACATCAGACCATCTGGGAAGGCAACGGACGAGGGAGTGGGGAATGGTGGGGATGACGAGGGGACTTAAATGAGAGATGGGGGGGGGGGAAGAAGAGGGGGGACAAAAGAGAGGGTAATGGTGGGGAACGACGAGGGGACGGGGGAGTATGAGATGGTGGGGACGAGGGGATGGGGGAATGAAGAATGGTGGGGAATGACAAAGGGACAGGGGGGGGGGAAGTGGGAAGAAAAAGGGGATAGTGGGTTGGGGAATGGTGGCGAGGACACAAGGGGACGTTGGAGTGAGGAATGGTTGGGAGGCCGAGGAGACGGGTGAGGGGGGAGTGGTGGGAAAAACTAGGGGATAGGGAAGGTTGCTGTGGCTCAGCAACACACATGCTTTGCTCTCTCTCTCTCTCTCTCTCTCTCTCTCTCTGTATATATATATATATATATATATATATATATATATATATATATATATATATATATATATATATATATATGTCGTACCTAGTAGCCAGAACTCACTTCTCAACCTACTATGCAAGGCCCGATTTGCCTAATAAGCCAAGTTTTCATGAATTAATTGTTTTTCGACTACCTAACCTACCTAACCTAACCTAACCTAACTTCTTCGGCTACCTAACCTAACCTAACCTATAAAGATAGGTTAGGTTAGGTTAGGTAGGGTTGGTTAGCTTCGCTCATATATCTACTTTAATTTTATCTCCAATAAAAAACAATTGACCTCATACATAATGAAATGGGTAGCTTTATCATTTCATAAGAAAAAATAGAGAAAATATATTAATTCAGGAAAACTTGGTTTATTAGGCAAATCGGGCCTTGCATAGTAGGCTGAGAAGTGAGTTCTGGCTACTAGGTACGACATATATATATATATATCGTACCTAGTAGCCAGAACGCACTTCTCAGCCTACTATGCAAGGCCTGATTTGCCTAATAAGCCAAGTTTTCCTGGATCAATATATTTTGTCTAAATTTTTTCTTATGAAATGATAAAGCTACCCACTTAATTATGTATGAGGTCAATTTTTTTTTATTGGAGTTAAAATTAACGAAGATATAGGACCGAACCTAACCAACCCTACCTAACCTAACCTAACCTATCTTTATAGGTTAGGTTAGGTTAGGTAGCCGAAAAAGTTAGGTTAGGTTAGGTTAGGTAGGTTAGGTAGTCAAAAACACATTAATTCATGAAAACCTGTCTTATTAGGTAAATCGGGCCTTGCATAGTAGGCTCAGAAGTGCGTTCTGGCTACTAGGTACGACATATATATATATATATATATATATATATATATATATATATATATATATATATATATATATATATATGTCGTACCTAGTAGCCAGAACGCACTTCTGAGCCTACTATGCAAGGCCCGATTTACCTAATAAGACAGGTTTTCATGAATTAATGTGTTTTTGACTACCTAACCTACCTAACCTAACCTAACCTAACTTTTTCGGCTACCTAACCTAACCTAACCTATAAAGATAGGTTAGGTTAGGTTAGGTAGGGTTGGTTAGGTTCGGTCCTATATCTTCGTTAATTTTAACTCCAATAAAAAAAAATTGACCTCATACATAATTAAGTGGGTAGCTTTATCATTTCATAAGAAAAAATTTAGACAAAATATATTGATCCAGGAAAACTTGGCTTATTAGGCAAATCAGGCCTTGCATAGTAGGCTGAGAAGTGCGTTCTGGCTACTAGGTACGATATATAT